>NC_088866.1:37286498-37531256 GCF_032884065.1 Artemia franciscana | reverse complement strand
TTTCATTTGATTTCTTCATGTGTATAAAATCTGCAATAAGACAATACGAATAACAAAATAAGAAGCTCAACCCGTTAAAAGAGCTTTAGTATCATTGTCTCTTATTTAGATTAAATAAAAAAAAAAGTTTTTTAACTGCAAGTAAGGAGCGGCATTAAAACTTAAAACGAACAGAAATTATTCCGTATATGAAAGGGGTTGTTCCCTCCTCAGCGCCTCACTCTTTACGCTAAAGTTTGACTCTTTTTCACAATTCTACTTTTTAAAACAATAAAAAACTTAACGTAAAGAGCGAGGCGTTGAAGAGGGGACGACCTCTTTCATATATGGAATAATTTCTGTTCGTTTTAAGTTTTAATGCCGCTCCTTACTTGCAGTTAAAAAACTTGTTTTTTATTAAATTTCTGAGCGTTTTTTAATTAATGCATGTTTTGATTTTGGCTCACCGCACAGGAATAATTAAAAAGAAATTGGTATATTAATTTTTTTTTTGGCTAAAAGGTTTTCTCTTAGTTTTGATCAAACGATTTTGATAAAAAAGGGGCGGGGGAGGAGGCCTAGTTGCACTCCAATTTTTGGTTACTTAAAAAGGCAAATAGAACCTTTTACTCTTGTTACGAACGTTCTATTAGTAATAGATATACGTAACTTACGTAACCTGGTCTATGGGGTGAGGGCGCGTCCAGGATTTTTCATGGGGAGAGGGGGAGTATTTTTGGATGGGAGAGGGCTTACAAAAAACTCTAAAAAAAGCATCACTAATTTGTTTATGCATAGAATTAGTTTGCCCTGAGAATCATTTGCCGTAGAAACGGGTCTGTACAGGTATGGACGGATGTGTTTTTGCCATGTCTGTGGGGCAAGGACGCATTCAGGACTTTCTGGGGGGGGTGTTTTTGGGGTGTGACAGGGCTTGCAAAAAACTTTAAACGACGCATCACAAATTCGTTTGTGCGCACTTTTGTTACGTGGTTACGAGTCGGATATAATTTGGGTAGAGGGAGGTTCAAACTCTGTAACTCAACCCTTGAGTACGACCTTGGTGTGGCATTTGTATTAGTGTTTTCCCAGAAAGTACAAACTTTATATGTAATTTGTTGGACAATCTTTATAGTGAGTATTCCAATTTTTCTATACGCATCATTATTAATTTTTTGTTTGGAAGGTGGGTAGGCAACTACACAGGGTAGGGGGCTATGGGACTATTTTTTCTTGCCAAAATCAAAAGCGTATTTTCGTACTACCATTTTTAAATTTTAACGTAATTCTCTGATTTTTGTATTCTTCTTGTAGTTGAAATATATTCGTGCGTACGGGCTTATTATAAGGGATGACATTTGCCATCCTTACCACCCCGAATTACTCCCTGTGTCCACACAATTTGGCTTCCTAGTTATGTTTGCGTTCTCCTTTGAGTTTCGGTTGAAAGGCGATAGTATAAGCATTATCAATCAGATTTATCTTGAAAAGAAACCAGTTTTATGTTCTTAAAATCGATTGATCTGTTTTTAGCTTACATTCTAGACAATTGAATCACAACTGCAGGCGTCAATGAGTCTTCTTTTAAAAGATTGACTATAACATTTAAAAAACTGTGAAAACACTGACAACGGGTTTAGCTGAGTCAAGTGTGGTTTCCCTGATTCAATGCCAATTTGCTGATGATGTCAAAAACATTTCTAATGACACTTCGCAGGTTGTTTTTCCACAAGCTGATGTCATAGTGTATTTTTACTGAGGTCATGTCTGTAATTGATAACAACATTTTCATATAAACCATGTATTTAGTTTCTATTGAAGAATCTGTGTGGAAATGTATTTTTAATTATGCAATTTTTGAAATCGAGACCGTGTATACCTGCTCACCGTGGGGATAGCCAGGGCTACAGATAGCCAATACTTTGTTTCAGGGACAAATCTGCTTCATGAATTTATGCATAAAAAAAAATTCATAATCAATTGCTTATAAAATGTATGTATTTAATCCGCAAAAGTCTATAGCAATCTGAACTTGATCACGTGTTAAGCTTTTGCGGGGACTGGGGACAGGAAAGACTGCATTGCCACCCATGGATTCCTTGGAATTTCTTAAACATTCTAAAAATCTAAATTCCAAATATTTTACTCTATTACTCTTATCATATCCCTCGGAAAAATTTTCTAACAGCCCCGCCATAATGGCTGCTTACACGTACGTCATTTTATTATTTTTGCGATTGAATCGAGGGATGTACGCACGACTTATTTTAGTAGAGTAGGGTCATCATCTCCTAGTTATATACTAGTACGTGGTGATTGTTATCAAAAGGGTATACTCGTTCTTTCGCTTTCTTCTGAGTATTATTTAGCTAGCCAACATTCTCCAATAAATCTTAATTGTTTTGCAACCGGTTTAGCGTTATACGTTGTTAAATAAAACTGAAAGTAGGGAGCGATATTAAAACTTAAAACGAACAGAAATTACTCCGTGTATGAAAGGGGCTGTTCCCTCCTCAACGCCCCGCTCTTTACGCAAAAGTTTGACTCTTTCTCTCAACTCTACTTTTTAAAACAGTGAATACTTTGGCGTAAAGAGGGGGGCGTTGAGGAGGGAACAACCCCTTTCATATACGGAGTAATTTCTCTTCGTTTTAAGTTTTAATATCGCTCCTTAATTTCAGTTAAAAAAAACTTGTTTTTTTATTTATTTCTGAACGTTTTTGAATTAATGTATGTTTTGATTTTGGCTCTCCGCACATGAATAATTAAAAAGAAATTTGCATATTAATTTATTTTTATGGCTAAATGGCTTTCTCATAGTTTTGATCGGACGATTTTGAGAAAAAAGGAGTGGGGGAGTAGGCCTAGTTACCCTCAATTTTTTGGTTATTTAAAAAGGCAACTAGAACTTTTAATTTTCTACGAATGTTTTTATCAGTAAAAATATACGTAATTTACAAATCAACTCACGTAGCGAACTTCCATATTCGTATGTTTTTATTACGTATATGAGGGTTTCACCCCCTCGTCAATACCTCGCTCTTTACACTAAAGCTTAAATTTTGTCCCAATTCCATAAGAATGATCCGTGAATCACAAAGGCCGTAGAATAAGTAGTTGAAATTAATAAAATTACTTTAGCGTAAAGAACGAGGTATTAGGAGGGGGTGAACCCCTCATATACGTATTAATTTCTGTTCGTTCTAAGTTTTAATGCTGCTACTTACTTTCAGTTGAAAAAACTTTTTCATATGTATTTTTTCATTGTTCTTAAAAAAATGCTAAAAAATCCTGCGCCCCCTTCATGGAAATTTTCTTCCCCCATAACAAATTCCTCCATGCAAAGTTCTCCCCACATTACCCCCTCCCCCAACCAAAAAATCCAGCTGAAAGCGTCTGTACACTTCCCAATAACCATTACTATGTGTAAGCACTGGTCAAAGTTTGTAACTTGCAGCCCCTCCCACGGGGACTGTGAAGGAGTAAGTGGTCCCCAAAGACATAATTATTAGGTTTTTTCGACAATGCTGAATAAAATGGCTATCTCAGAATTTTGATCCAGTGACTTTGGGAAAAAAGTGAGCGCTGGAGAGGGCCTAGGTGCCCTCCAATTTTTTGGTCACTTAAATAGGGCACTAGAACTTTTAATTTAAGTTAGAATGAGCCTTCACATGATATTCTAGGATAACTGGGTCGACACGATCACCCCTGGGAGAAAAAAAGAACAAACAAACAAATAAACACGCATCCGTGGTCTGTCTTGTGGCAAAAAAAAATACAAAATTCCACATTTTTGTAGATAGGAGGTTGAAACTTCTACTGTAGAGTTCTCTGATGTTGTGAATCTAATGGTGTGATTTTCGTTAAGATTCTATGACTTTTAAGGGGTGTTTCCCCCTATTTTTTAAAATAAGGCAAATTTTCTCAGGCTTATAACTTTTGATGGGTAAGTCTGAACCTTTTTAAACTTATATATTTAAAATCAGCATTAAAATGCAAATCTTATGATGTAACTATTTTTATAAAAGTTTTGTTTTTTGGAGTTTCGGTTACTATTGAGTTGGGTCGCTCCCTACTACAGTTCATTACCACGAACTGTTTGATTAATATAATTTTGTTCGTATGTGACTTAAAACTTTTGGAATACGTTATTAATGTACAAAATTGTAAGCGAAGATACTTTGGGGAATTGAAACGTGTAGTTTTTCAGTCTGAGATATATTGGCCCCACTAAGAAGACGGTTGAATGTACAAAAATATTTTTGAATAAAATTTGTAGAAAATTCAACCCTGTACAATTTTTTTGGTACTTGTCTGTTAAACGAAACACACCGATGAAATGAAGTTAGGTTAATCCTGATGAAATGTATCTAAACATGATGATAATTTAATACTTAAGAAACAAAATTGTGGAAACTACGGCAAAGAATTATGGAAAGCAGACCACACAGAACGCATTATATTAAATACCTAACCGCTAACCACCTTCTGTATATTAGATATTATTTAAAATATAGCTGCAACTTGGTTTTTCTCATTCAAAATCAGCAAATCATAACTGATTCTGATGAGGCAAACCGGTTTTTGTTAGATCTTAGACAGGGTCATTCTTGAGTGTTTCATTTAACAGACAAGTACCTATTTTTTTAATAAATTCAAATAGTATAAACCCACAGAAAATGTGATTTTTGCAAAAAAGTGCACAATAGCGATTTTTTACCGTTGATCTTTGAACTATGTAGTTGCGGCGACCTTGTGTTAGATAGTAGCTAGAGTTGGAGACATTGTCATAATAAAGATTTATACCAGTTAATAGCTGACTATCTCAAAATTCCAATATTCTTATCCTATTATGGCTAAAATCACTGGACTAATGTTAGTTATCAAGTTCAAATTAGTTACTCATTTCTTGTTTTTTTTTTTTTTGGGGGGGGGGGTATTCGTTGATTTTGGACAATATAGACTGAAAGGAATAAGTTTTATTCCTACTTATCGGTTATATAATAGACACTACAGTTTCGACACAAGAAACTGGTCAAGTAACTTCTTTATACTGTCGATCATTTGGTTCCGTAAAGTGGCGTAATAAACGACACCGAGGCACGTCCCGCCATCATTTACAATCATACTTAATAGAGTACATGTGGCGGGCGGCAGTAAAGGCAGAAGGAAGACCCGCTTTTAACGCGATTCTTAACGACATTTCTGCGTTCTGGGTACGTAATTTTAAGTTGTAATCTTACAATTTTCCTAATAAAGTATTATATTTTCATCATATTTTGTTTATTTCATTTGCTTTTTCAAGAGTTTTGGCTATATATTTGCACGTTAGGGGGGGGGGGGGGTAAAGCATAGCATATATTAAATACAGCAATGGTTAGTTTACACATTTAATATATGCTATGCTTTACCCCCCACCCCTAATGTGCAAATATATAGCCCAAATTTGTTTCTAAACTATTATATATTCATCATATTTTGTTCCACTTCATCAGCTTTAATCGAACTTCACTTCTCGAGTGTCTATTATATAACCGATAAGTACCATTTTATTTCTATGTAATGTAGGCCGTAACTGGGATTAGAAAAAAAGTATTTCTTTTTTGTACCGTTCAAATCCTACTAGGAAGAGCTGGTATTTTTTGTCTATTCCCAATATCCGCTGGTCCAAACTTATTAACAGCAAAGAATAAAATATCGGAAAAACTTTGACGGGTGATTTGAAATAATGTTTATTAGTCACCTAAACCCTAAACGACGTAGATGTCGATATACGAGGATATCCGTCTTGGTATTAGCCTAATTTCGCAGCTTAAATTATGACACCAAGATGAAAGTAAAGATAAATTTGATATCAAATGTAGAGAAGATAAGTTTACCTCGTTATTAATTATGAATTTCTTGGTACCTATAAACAGAAGTGCCAAGTTAGTCCATAATGCATTCAAAGCGAATTCTTATTTTAATAGGACGTTATTGGTATGAGTGCTCTTGATTAATTATTGCTTATTTAGAACCAAGTGAATCATTATCTTCCTTTAAAGCCCTATACTGTGACTTCCGGCTTTTATTCTGAGCTATAAGCGATAAACTATACCTGCATGTTAGTCTCCCCCCCCCATACTTAAGACTGTAATTGCGTCTGGATGTGCGTAAATATGCGGCAGATTTAGCGCTCTAAAAGCCCCAAGGTTGTGTTTCTACTGCATTTAACTTTTTTTTTCGCTAGAGTATGATTCTCGGATCTATCATGTTGGAATTTGAACCCTTTGAAGATGAGTGTTCACCAGCAAATGTAAAAAATTATTTGCAAAATCTGGGCATCTTGGCAGAGCCTGGGCATGAAAAAGCTCCGTGCGTTCTGGGGAATTTTTTCTGGAGAAGGGGGTGGCTGAGGTTTATATTTTTGATTTATTACCACTCAGGGCTCAGAGTGGACCCATTGGTAGAAATATTGTGTTGGGGAGGAGAGGGTCCACAAAAGAAAGGTAAATTTTATTGAAAATATAGGACAATAACATCAATTTTGAGATTTGGAGGGAGGGGGAAGGACAGAGATTGTGCACTTGCCTGTCGCAAATATCGTGGTGATAACCCAGATTCGTTATATCTTTACAACACGAATGTTGTAAAGATATTATCTTCGTAGTTACTTTTTTTCACCGATTCCAAATCCTTGGTGTAGTAGGTTATATTCCGAATCCAAAGTTTTAATTTTCAGTAAGTCTGACTCCATTGGCAGTAAATTAGTTACGAAATCAGATTCCTCGACAAGGCCGTATCTGGGGGGGGGGGGTAGGTTTGTCCGACTCATAAAAACGTAATAAAAAAGGATATCGACAATTTTATTATGCGTTTTTAAAGTTTCTTCTTCCCCCCCCCCTCTGAAAAAAAATCCTGGATACGGCCCTGTTCCTCGGTCCTATTTTAAACCAGAAAACTGAAGTTTTGCGCCCCTTGTATTGGAAGTGTTGAAATCTTCAAACGATTATGCAATAGCCGTCCCAAAAGCTTCATATATCTTAAATAACACAACAAAAGGCCCTCTCTATCAGCGGGATTCCATCATTAATGAGAGAACTATCAAACAAAAGCAGTGGATAAAATCACTCGTGTACATGTCTTGAAATTAACCTTATTCGTAATTATACAAGTCATCATCACCTAGTGAGTAATCCTAACGTTGTGTCATAGTCAGGAAAAATCTGTCGATTCCAAGAGGCACCAGATTATATTTTGTAGTGAGTCATCCAGAGGGGAAGATGAACAAAGAACAGATTCCTGTTTGCAGAGAATACTTCTTATCGGACTAGGCTAAAATTCAATATGTTTGTTTTGATAAAATTGTTAGCCTGGAAGGGAGTGTTCTTTGATATCGTGGAATAAATTTTGCTTTTATCTTGTTTGAAAATTATTCATCTTTTCCTCATTTTAGAAGGGTTTTCACAAAAGAAAGCAATTTCAACTAGAACAAAAGCTAGATCAGGTTCTAGCTAAGAGTGATTAATTTTAAAAGAACAAAGTTTTTCCGAGGGAAGTAAAGAGCGATGTTGAAACTTAAAACGAACTAAAAGTATTACATCACAGACTACATAACATACATCAATAAAACTAGAGCACGTAAATCAACTGGTGATATTTCACTATGTTTGTAGGATTAGAGAAAACTAGCGCTTTACTTAAAACATAACAACATGGGGGTTTTGGTACGGTAAGAGTAAACAACTTAAAGACACTTTTAACAGTTTAAAAGTAAAGCATTTTTAGATTGTTGCCTTATTCATTTTTTTTCGTTTAATTTGGCATTGCTCAGTTCAATGATTGACTGTCGTTTTGGTTCTGAAAAGGACGTTTCACGATTATTTTGTTGACAAGGTCAAGTGAATGAATCTTATTAGCATTAAGACTACCGACAAGCTTTAAAATATGTATGACAGCTTGACATTCTCTGTTTTATAGAGAGAAATAACTGGATTTCCAGAGCGCATATTAAGTTTGATATATGCTTCATTTCGAATAATACTAGGCGAGACCAAGATGTTACCTGATAAATCAGTCCATTATTTTTATGATGTTTAATTATTTTATACTTACTATTTTCATGCCTAATGTTTTAAGATAATATTAATTGCATACTGAAAGTTACTCATATCACAGCTTCTATCTACAAACAGACGGAAATATCACCAGTTGATTTATTTGCACTAGTTTTATTGATATATTTTAGATAGACTGTGAAGTACTAATTTTTTGTTCCCTCATTTTTTGTTCCTCTTTACTTCCCTCATATAAACTTTGTTTTTTAAAGTTAAACTTTGCTCGTTTTTGATTAAAATTTAGTTTAGAAACAACACTGCCATGATGTTTTTAGTTTACGGAATAATTTCTGTTCGTTTTAAGTTTTAATGTTGCTCCTTAGTTTCAGTTCAATACTTATTTTTTATATAATTTCTAATCTCCTCCAATCTAGGAAAAAATAATGTCGTTTCCTTTTGTAATTTTTTAAAAAAAGAAGAAATGTATCTTTAATTCCTTGTTTTAAAAGTTAAACTTAGTAGAACTTAAGAAAGTAGCTCCGGGCGAGTAGCTTCGACACAAAAGGATTCGACAATATGGGAGGTGTTCTTGCAAGCATCCAGTTAAGGGTTTTGAACCATATTATTACAATGATGATATTGTTTTATACTTCCCAGATTTTCTACTTCAAAAGTGACACCAAAAGTGCTGTTCTTAGTCAGGGGCATGACTTTTTGTGGGGCAGAGGGGGCAAATGCCCCCTCAGGCCCCATTTTGCTTCTACCAAGACCCCAGTCCCCCCCCCCTCACCAGCTCAAATTTAGTTTCTTCAAAAATCATGTCGAAACTGAGATAAGCCTGCATAAATCAGAGAAACGGGCCTGTTTTCTTTAGTAATTCTTTGCATATATGGTGCTATAATGTTTATTTTTCGTCTCTCACTGACATTTTCACTTGATCTGGGAAGTTGTGGTCCCCCTTTGCCCCCCCCAGGATTTTTGCGAAATTTCGACCCTGTTTCTAGCGCTATATCACACTTACGGAAGGTGGAATTGGTACAAATCACGTAGATATGAGCAATAGCTTTCAAATGAGCCATTAAACGTCACTCTAAACAGTTCGATTAGCCCAGTATCCACAGCTTTTCCATTTGAGACAAGGCACCAAAAGTGCCGTTTCTAGTGCCTTTTGGAACTTGCTGATGGTGGAATTTATAGCAAAATCTTTTATATGAGCTGCCAAAAATCTTACCGTTACTCGTGATATCGTTATGTCCGATACAGTATACAGCCCTTTGCCCAGGGACTATGGAGGGTCATATCATCATCAAAGCCATAGATATTGGACTTTTGAACTATGTTAAACAAAATGGCTATCTCGAAATTTTGATTGGATGACTTGGGAAGATGGGTGTTTTAATTTAGGGAGGGAGTTGCCTTCCAATATTTTTGGTCGCTTAAAAAGGGCACTAGAAAATTAAATTGCCGATTGAATGAGCTATTGCACATCTGTATCATGCTCCGGTCACCCCCTAGCCGTGCTAAAAAAAGGAGACTTTTGGGCAGTGCTACCCATGCCCAAAAGTGATTTTCCTTGTTTTCAAGGAGGGCGGGTGAATTTCCCGCTATATGGTTGTCGACCATGCTGGTTTCAATATTTCATTTTTCATTTTGGTCTAACGCCATTTTCGAGGAGATTCAGTTTTTTTTTGCGAAATCACCTTAAATTTCTTTTCGCAATAAACTTATACTTTTAGGGCGAATCGACATAATAGAAACAGTGTTAGATTGCAATTTTTGTTCACTGTTAGCTTTTTTCTGAATGCGGCTTTTAATTTTTGGTTACTATGGGCTGTGGTTCGCTCTTTACTAGGTTGCAGCTACCGCTGCAACCATGATGAAGAAACTGAAAAAATTACAGGAACTTAGATAAGTGAAATTCCCTATTACTTGTGTTATCGGCCCCCTTGTATGTTACTTTAGAATCCTGAATCCAGTAAAATTGTGAAGATACTTATAGTATCGATAATTAATTTTTTTTTCCAGGGTATCTCAGTTAATAGTGACATTTACTGGAACTTATAGCTAAAAGTGAGAAATAAGTTTATCGGTACAAGAAAAAAACTGCTTTTCGACATGCTAAGACAATAAAAATTGGTAGGCGTGTCAGGGACCTGCACAAATTGACTTGATAACAGTCGTTTTTCCCGATTCGACCATCTGGGGGGCTGAAGGGAGACGGAACATTAGGAAAAAAATGAGCCATTTTTAACTTACGAATGGGCGATCGGACCTTATTGAATTTTAATATTTAGTAGGCCTCGTGTCTCAGAGCTCTTATTTTAAATCTCGACCGGCATGAAGCCTCTGATTTTTCTTTTAAATCAAATCTATTGATTCTTAGAATTTTGCTAGAGCTCATGCATTACGAGCTCTTGGCTCTTCAGACATCGTCACAAGTGCCATATGAGCTCTTAGTTCTTGTAAAAGATACCCTATGAGTATTTTTCGTTGAAAAATGCATTTTTACTGTATTTTTATTGAGATAATTCAAAAAATACCAATTTCCACCCTCCCCTAAAAATTGAAAAAATAATTCCTCCTCCCTAGATTTTCGTGAATTGACGCCGTCACAGAACCTAAAAACAGAGTATTTGATTCACTACTCTCTTGAATATTGCCTCTTATTTTTTGTATGATTTACCTTCATTCTGGTCAAATTATCTAAAACCAGTCACAGTAATAAACATTTTCTGTTGACTAATTGCCATAATTCCTCATTAATATTTTTTTCAGATCCCCCATCCCCTATAAAATGCTCTACATGTACTTTCCCCAGAATTACAAGGTTTTAACGATTTTTCCCATCACTAATTAATAGTTCTTATGAAAGGACTGGATTTTCGTCTGAATAATAAAAAACCTATCACAGTAATAAACTAAAACCCTCTGTTAACTAATCACCTCGATCCCATATTAATTTCTAGCATGACTCAAGGAAAAATACAGAAAATCCAGTCCTTTCATAAGAACTATTAATTAGTCTTTGAACAAAAGATAATACTCGTGTCTCTAAATGAGTCATCTTGAATATGAGATCTGTGCTACTCCTATATTTAGAAAACCTTTCTATGCAAATAATAAATCTCTCCCCTTCTTTTCGGATGGTGAGTCATTTTATCACCCTTTCTCCTTTCCCCTTTGCTATTAAAGGGGTTTGGGAATAAGGAAAATGTTCTGTGTTAAATAAGTCTTCGATTGAATGCTTCAGTAATGGTCGTAATTTGTTCCGTTTTCTAAGTTTCAGGAGTATTACATTTAAAGTAGTCTTGTCTTTTTTTTTATGGACTTGGGTGCAAATACCAATTTTTTTGTTAGTGTGGTGGGGGGCTCTACATTGATATTAGACTGTTGTTACGCTATTTTAGATTTTCTTATCGTTGGTGAGGAATACTATCGCTTATCAAGGCTGTATACGTGCAGACAATTTTCTTTCTAGGGGAGGGGGTAAATTTGACTAAGGGCAATAAAAGTTTAATTGCTTATTAAATATGTGAACCTATAAGATAATCGTAGAAATCTGAACATTTTTAGTTGGACCGTGCCTCATGCTCTGACTGCAAGTGAGGCCGGGCTGGGCTTTCCACTTCCTGCTTACAGGTCTGATTTGAAGAATTTGAAACTGTATTGCTAAGACTACAAGTTGGGTACTCAGTTTGGAATAGGGATTGGGATTATATGGAGTGGAGAAAAAAAGGAAACGAATATATGGTTTACATGGTTTTCGGTCATGACGATTTCAATGGTATACTTTTGTTTCGATCCAACGTCCTTTTATGGGGGTTTCGGGTTAATTTTCTGTTCCTGTAAATTTGCTTTCGAACTGACATTTTACTATTAGGACCAATCGCGATAACGGCTACCATTCCTGGATCAGCTGCAAATGGCGATTTTCTCTGACTAGCAATTTTCTTTGAAACGCAGTTTTTTAATTATTCATTACTATAGGCCGTGGTTTGTTCTTTACTGGGTTGTAGCTGCAGCTGTAACCATGATTAAACTGAAGTAGGGTATGACAGTTAGTTTCTGCTGTTCTGACTATTCCTGGACAATGAACGGATGGCATAGTATTGGATCGTTAATAATTTTACGCAATTAACCCGCTCGATTTATCAACAGAGGAAGACCCTCGAGGTTAAAGCTGTGGTTAGCCGTAATAATCAATCGGTGTCTTTCCTTTGATTATACCGACTGCTCGAGAAGTTCCTAAGGTGCTCAAAATTTATAGCGAGTCCTTAACTTTGGTGCTGCTTCCTCGTCCGTCTTCAATTTTAACTTATTTTCTAGAAGGTTTATGAAGGTTAATTAATTCGCCAATCAATGGTGTTTTATCAATTTGAGAAGCCTCCAAATATCTCCGCCTAAACAAAAATAAGAATTTAAATTAGAACATTTTAAAGTTGATATTTTTCCTCCTAGCTGTACAAATGGAATCTGTGGAATCCAAAAATTGAAATCGGAGTACACCTGATATTTTGGCGTTAGGGAAATTTTTTCAATGTTGATTATTGAAACAGAAAATGGACACTATAAAACAAACCCATTTTCAAAAAAAAAGAAGTTATGTCAAGTTGTTACAAGGAAACTATGCTGAAAAAGTTGGAGAAAACGGTATATAAAAAATTTATATTGATTCTCACCGATTCCGGACTAAAACTGGAAATCGTGCGAAACTTTCAGTTTTGATCCAGTGCAGCGTGTGTTCCAAAGCAATCAATATATTTGGCAGCCCAACTTCAGCGGAAGCTAAAAATTAGTTCCGATCACTTGCGGGAGCTTACAGTGCTTGCGATTAATTTCATGAAGATGACAGGATTGTCGCATGTTTACTGCTAAAAATGCATTGTGATTGCGAATTTCATGTTTGGTGAGGATCAAGAATTAATCTACTTTGGATAAATCTGGCACGTACGAATGGGGGCGTTTTTCTAAAATATAAAAAATTCTTCGATTTTTTTTTATTTTCATATTTTCCTGTTTTGTTGATTTTGATTGGACTTTCTCATGCCATCTTTTCACTCGAAATAAGTTTCTACACCCATATCCAGAATAAACAATGCTGGACGAATAAATAAATTATATAAATTCAGAGAAAAATAATTTTTGCTGGGATTGTGGGAAATAGTGCATGTTTGACATGCAAGAGTTAAGCCTTGTAATTTTATAAATGGCCCGAAGATTTGCCGCGCTTTGTAGTTTAATTTTACTATACTGTATAGTTGCTCTCATTCATTAGTGCCGTTCTGTCAATTGTGGTCTATTTCTCTGACAATTCATCGGAACAGTTTCAACAGATTCCATTCTGCTACTCTAGCAAGTGGTTGCTATCAAAGATTATATGTAATAAGATGTATAAGTGCCTAAGTATCTGTCAATGGTTTTGCCCAACGGGATTTTTGAAGTTTTGGTGTTATGTTAAAAAAAAAGCCTAATGGTCTACTGGGAGTTTTAAGAATCACTTTGCTGCTAATGACCAAAAGATATTCCTACGATTAGGATTCCTATGGCTAGACTGTGGGTTATGTATAAATGGAAAGTACCAGACTTGATACAATCAACATTGAACAAGGAAATAGAGCGAGGGATCGATCTCTTTCAGAAATCCTGTACACCACGTGGCGCATGCCAAGCATGGTGGAACTTAGCTAAGCGTTTTGTGAAGTGTGCCAAATGTTCAGGGAACTTTGCTAATTGTGGCGGAACTGTAATGCATTCGTGGTGTTCCAAGATGTAAAAAAGATGGAGTGAAGTTAGTGCCTCCTCAAAATAGAATTTTTTTCCTGAACTCTTTTTTTTTTATTGAAGTGTGGCCAAAGTGAATCCCCCTTTTTCGACTGGTACGTGGCAACGGTGACATCAGTCGCTTGTTTCAATCGCAAGTTATAAACAATGCATTTGAAAAAGCAAAATATTATCTGGAGAAAAGATGTTGACGACAAGGTCTGACCTCCCCCTCCTCCACCGAAGTTTTGACTGACTTGTAAAAACGTGACAAAATGCATATAAATAAATTCTTGATTCGTTAAAAACAAATTATGTACCCCCCCCCCACAAAATCCTGGAAATGCCCTTGGTTGACGGGCGTCGGTATTTACCGGTGCCTTTACTTATTATTTGCTCTTATGCCTAACTCATTGGGCTCTTTACTTTTTTTTTGTGACTTTATTTTATTTTTTTTATTATAGTATATCGCCTCATACATGCGATAAGGCACTAATACAAAAATCTAAATTTTACCGGAATAGGGAAAAATAATTTTGACATTCCGTCTCCCTAGGTCATGAACCATGTGGATCTTTTCCTTTGTAGGCTACGTTACACATATGACCATATGTGTATCCATATATGAATACATATATGTATTCGTTATTCCGTAACATGTTGGTCGTAAAAGTGTAGGTAAAGACCCCTTTACCTCTGCTCTTAGCAAAAATTATTTTGGTAGCCTTTCCTCCTCCAAAAATTCTCGGTATTTTTAGCCATTTTATTCAGCATAGTCGAAAAATCAAATCACTATGTCTTTGAGGACGACTTAATCCTCCACAGTCCCCGGGGAAGGACTGCAAGTTATGATTTTGGTCCATTCTTCACGTATAGTATTGTCTATTGGGAAGTATACAGACGTTTTCAGGGGGAATTTTTTCTGATGGTGAGGGGATGTGAGGAGTAGGGGGTTACGTGGGAGTATCTTTCCATGGAAGAATTCATCATGGGGTAAGAGAATACCCATGAAGGGGGCGCTGTATTGTCCAGCATTATTTAAAAAAAACAATGAGAAATTAAATAAAAACAAGTTTTTCAACGGAAAGTAAGGAGCAACATTAAAAATTATAAAGAACAGAAACTACTACGTATATAGGGGTGTTTGTCCCGTCCTCAATACCTCGCTCTTTACGCTAAAGTACTTAGTAATTTAGTACTAAATTTTAAAGTAATTAGTAATTTCAAAAGAGCTATTTATTCAAATTCTAATTATGCGACCTAATTATGTTGATTCAAGGGTCTATTGGACCAAAATTCGAATTTTAGTGCAAAGAGCGAGGTATTGACGAGGGCGTAAGCCCCCTCATTTATGTAATAAAAATATATGAATATAGAAGTTCGTTACGTAAGTTAGTTAGCAAGTTACGTGTATTTATTAATGATAAAAACGTTTGTAAATAAAATTAAAAGTTCCAGTGGCCTTTTTGAGTAAGCTAACCAAAAAAGGGCAACTGGGTCCCCTCCTCTACTCCTTTTTTCTCAAAATCGTCCGATCAAAACATTGAGAACGCCATTTAGCCAAAGAAAGTAAAATGCACTCGGAGATAATTAGCTTAGCCTGAGTGAGATAAACTCCTATGCAGGTATGTTATGCTTGAATATTTAGTAGATAGAGTTACTTAGGTTAGGTATTTAATATAATACGTTCTAGGTGGCCTATTTTCAATAATTCTCTGTTGTAGTTTCCATAATTTTGTCGCTAAATCATTATATTTTCATCGTATTTCGGTATATTTCATTATAATTAAAATAACTATTCTTGAGCATGGTATATATATAATCCGTAAGTACCCAGATTTATTTTGTCTTAGTAGTTAAAAACAAATAAATTGTAATATTCTTTTCAATTTATTCATAGGAGGTCTTCGTGAATTCCAAAAGCAGTACAAAAACTTATGTATCAACGTCGTGTCATCACCACCCGTCTGCTTAGTCCATTGTTCAGCTACTTGTAACTGCAAATCACCTTCCCCGACTCCAAGCCGGGAAGACCTAAATAATTTCCCTGCGACAATGATTCTCCCATATGTTTACCTTGGCAATGGCAGAGATGCTGCAGACATACAAAGTTTGTCTATGCTTGGAATTACACGCGTTATTAACGTTACGACAGACATTCCTGATCATCATAAAGTTACTGGCGTTAAGTACCTGACCTTGCCCGCCGCTGATTCTGGACATCAAAATTTGAGGCAATTCTTTGAGCAAGCCTTTGATTTTATCGGTAAGTTATGGCCGTTCTTTGTGTGCTTTTTGATCATTAGTGCACATGGGCTAAATTTTTGGGGAGAGGGGTGTCAGATAGTGCCGTTGCTGGCCTTTCTGGCGCCGGGGGTGAAATTCTTTATTAGTACCCCCTCTCTTCTGGAAATTTTCAGGTCAAATTTTAACAAATTTTTCAGGCCAACTTTTAAGGAAATTTTTATTTATAAACAAAATTTTCATTTATATAAATTTGATTTTTCTTATTTTATATGAGAAAAGGTATGGGAAAGATGAAGATTTCGGTGCTTACACTTACTGCCAACTGCGCCCTCTACTTTATTTTAATAAAAATAAATTTCAAAATTACAAAATGGTTATAAATGCTAGATTGTTTATTGAAGATTTTAGCCCCTAAAATTTCTGTGCCAGGGGCAATTAGCTCTGTCCCTCGCATAAACTGCCTCTGGTATCAGATGGGTTTTAAGTGGGAGGATGTGAATTATCTAAAAGGCACATTTTGAGTATCTCTATTTCCAAGTAATTAGCAATTTAATGGATCCATCTGTCGCCTCTAACAAGTTTTTTAAGTAGTTTGGAGCCATCTCTAAGCAAAGTGTGCCTCATCTATTAAAAAAGTGTTATTTTCTACTCATCTGTGCTCCTGAGCCTGAAAATGCACTTTTAAGAAATAAAGCTTTCTAAATGAATATTTAGTAAATTTGTTTGCCGTAGCCGCTTAAGGATGCCCTTTATTATTTTAGTAATTTCGGATGATTTCTAACTGTGGCTGGGCGTTTCTGTTAGGGAACAAGGTCAGTGGCGTAATTCGTTACAATCCTAGGGGAAGGCAAAGTTGAAACCAATTTTCCAAAATCAAGTGAAAATGACAATGAAAACTGAAAATGAGCCGTATAGTACCATAAAGGCTAAGATATACTAAATAAAACTGATCCGTTTCTCTGGATGCTTGAATATGCAGCATTATCTTAGTTTTGACAAACATTTTGGGGAAACGGAATTTCAGCGGTTGTGGGCACACTGGGGTCTAGACTGGGGGAGGCAAACTGGGGTTTGGGGGTAGTTGCCTCTCCTGCCCCACAGCAAATTACGCCCCTGAACAAGGTCAGTTAAAAATGGAAAACAAGGTGTTTCCTTTGCAGGTTTGTCAACTAGAAGAACTACCCCCCACCCCCAATTGAAATTGAGGTTATGCATATTACACCTTTAGAAATAATTGGTTACTTGTCCAAAGTTTCTTATGTGAACTCTTGTTTATTTAAACAAATACATTTAAAATTGATCAGACTCTTAGAATGTCATACATTCTTTGCCCATGTGTCAAAGACCTAAAAATATAATTGCTACGACAGAGTTTCAGAACAAATATTCTAGTGAATCACATTAATTCTGAAAGATATTCACCTCAGGTCAGTTCTTTTCTCCTGTTCTTGTATCTAATTATAAAATTCTCATTTTGACGTATAAATGTTGGAAAACATCTGGTAGTCCATTGCTCTGGGAAATCTTTCTTCTTCCTCCTTAATAAATTTACTGACGTCAATAAATAGAACATTAAAGATTATGATGACTTCTTTCTGTTAATTCTTTTCTTTTATTATTTGTAATAAGTTACAAAATACCATGTATTAAAGTGTGATCTAGAAAACACCGAATACAACACAGAGGAACTTCAAAAATAGAAATGTCTCCAATTTTCGAAAATCAAATTGTGACATTTAGTATGTAAATCCAACTTATTGGTGTTTCCAAAAGCTTAAACAATTTATTTAGAAACAAAAAGAAGTATGTGAAATTTCTCTGTCAAATTTTTTTCGTTTTTTTTATGCCTCTGCCATCTGAAAATCCTTTACTGGCTCCCGTGCTCCAACCTTAAAAAAAACTTATTATTCAAATTTTTCTTTCGTTTGCTAAGGACCCGTTGTTTCTGAAACATATTGTCTTTGGTGATGATGAGTTCTGGAATGTTGTACATTGCCCATTCATCTAACTTCTAGATAGATTTCTCTACTGCCTTTCTAGGCTTGTATATGGAGTGAGGGAGATGGTGTGAGATATTAATATTATATGACCTTACTACGATTTGTTATACTTTCCACATAATTCACTTAGCTCCCGTGTTTTTTTTTCAGATTATGCCCCCCTCTGAAAGTAGGGTTATTTTTTAAAGTAAATGTTTTAGTTGTTGACCCGTCTTCGGAAAAATGTTGGGTGTCAACGCTCCCATCATGAAATCTTATTAGTCACTGAAATGCAATTTTGGAAAGCCAGTTAATACTACGATTTGTTATACTTTCCACATAATTCACTTAGTTCCCGTGTTTTTTTTCAGATTATGCCCCCCTCTGAAAGTAGGGTTATTTTTTAAAGTAAATGTTTTAGTTGTTGACCCGTCTTCGGAAAAATGTTGGGTGTCAACGCTCCCATCATGAAATCTTATTAGTCACTGAAATGCAATTTTGGAAAGCCAGTTAATAACTTAGTATTCTAGTTAGTTAGTAGTTATGAGTCCATTAGTATTTTGTCAATTCTTTACTCGTGTATTAAAATCATGGGAACATGTGAACATGACTGCGACCCAAGGACATGCACAGAAGGGGGCCTGCCAAAAATTTCTAAGTTTGAATAATATCTTAAATATTTTTCATATAATTCGTACATACTCTTCTTTTTTTAAATTTTGACCCCTCCCGACCAGTTTGGCTCCCTGAAAAAAACTCCTTATTCCCTGAGTCCTTATCGACTTCTTTAATAAGAAGAAACGACCAAAAATAAGAAATATTAAAATAGAATAATAAGAATATAAAAATGGAAAAATAAAAAATATTTTAGTTAATACGTCAATTTGAGGCTGTATAATCTCAAAGACTGTACTGTCAAAACTTCTAATTTATTTAAACCTCGAGAAAGAATTTTCTTGAATATTTCTTAGAGGGGATTTTATACCATATTGCCCGAGTATGCCCTCATGCGTTTGACTAGTACTGGGTCATTTTGTTCCAAGGAAAGTTCTGTCTGTGTGAGTGCACTTCGGCCCATTAAGTTTTCAATTTTACCGTTAAATCATTTATTGAACTTCTTACATTGGCTTTCAATTTACTGAGCTTGAAAGCTTCCAATTACTTTTCAGTGGCCTCAATTGAAGATGGGTATTACCCTCCTTCCAGTATTTTGACCTTCTACTCTCAGTTTGTTGTTTTAAGCAATTATTCAATGAAAATACCAAGAAAACCATTTTTAATGAAAATACTGGAAAAGGTTATTTTTAAAATCTATTTTTTCGGAACTTTTCAAAAGTACCCTTTTCAGTACTTTCAATAAAAATGGATTTTTTTTATGCTTTCATTGAAAAATTGGTAAACACGAAAGTTTCCTCCTCAGGCAAAATAATCCTTAGTATAGATTTTAGATAACCAAGGAATTTTTACT
Source organism: Artemia franciscana (assembly GCF_032884065.1). Classification (NCBI taxonomy): domain Eukaryota; kingdom Metazoa; phylum Arthropoda; class Branchiopoda; order Anostraca; family Artemiidae; genus Artemia; species Artemia franciscana. Next base: position 37,511,787 of record NC_088866.1, on the reverse strand, counting down.
GATTGCCCGTTTCGTTGGGATGGTTTTGAATTGCTCAAGGACTCGAAATTCGAGTTAGAGTAAAGTTTGAACTCCAGTTCCATCTCTAGCTTATACCCGAAGTTCGACTTCAGATGTCAGAACAAAAATGGGGTAGTTTCGCATATTCAAATCTTGCGGGCTGGGTGTCTGATTTTTGTAGTATTTTGACAGTTTGAAGCTTTCCTTTAAAAAAATAAACTAAATTTTTCCTTTGACGAATAATTTTAGTCTAATTTGTAATTTTGAATAATTTAAATATTGACCTTTTTTTGTGACAAAATAATTCTTTGTGTAGATTTTTAGATAACTAATAAAATTTTAGTTATTACCCCTTTCGTTGGCATGTTTTTTGTATCGATCAAAGACTCGAAATTCGAGTTAGAGTAAAGCTCGAACTCCAGTTCCATCTCTAGCTTTTACTCGAAGTTCGACTTCAGATGACAAAAAATGGGTTAGTTTCGCAATATTCAAATCTTGCGGGTCGGGTGTCAGATTTTTGCAGTATTCTGAATGTTTGAAGGTTTTCTTTTTTAAGAAAACTAACTCTTTCCTTTGACGAATAATTTTAATTTGAATAATTTTCACCTTGACCTTTTTTTGCGACAAAATAATCTTTTGTGTAAATTCTTAGATAACCAATGAAGTTTTAGTTATTGCCCTTTTCGTTGGCATGATTTTAAATTGATCAAAGACTCGAAATTCGAGTTAAAGCAAAGCTTGAACTCCAGTTCCATCTCTAGTTATTAGCCGAAATTCGACTTCAGATAACAAAAAAAAAAAAAAAAAAAAAAAAAAAAAAAAAAAAAAAAAAAAAAAAAAAAAAAAAAAAAAAAATGGGATAGCTTCGTGTATTCAAATTTCGCGGGTTGGGTGTCAGATTTTTGTAGTATTTTGATAGTTTGAAGGTTTTCGAACCATGAAGGTCCTAATGTAATTATTAGGTTGTTCCCAAGTAAGATCAAACAATTTAACAAATATATTAAAGTGTTTTCATGGACTCAGCAAGGATCGTATTTTGGAGGAAATCCATCTTATTTTGAGGTAAAGGGGATCCAATAGGCACAAATACAACCATTTTATATTTAAATACATTTTTTAGGCCTATAAAAATGTTGGTTGCCTCTTGCGTTAAAACAAGCAATGGGCGCTAGAGACACACTTAGCTAAAAGCGGAAAACCAATTTCCTGTTATATCAATGACTAATGCCAAACTTCCTATCACATATGTGTTTTTTAAATACTCATTGATAATAGGGATGTGATTCACTTTCTATTTCTGCTTAACAAATTATAATAAATCTGTTTCCAAGTACATATTTCAATCACTTTGAGGTACGTATTAGGAATTTTATTTGAAAATAGTGCCTTGAAGTCGTGTCTAAGGCAATGAAATTTAAAATTATTACGCTCTTTACTGACAGTAGTAAGTTATGTTAGGACTCGAGGGGCTGTGTACTTGGTATTTAGTGGGCAATGTATCAAGGGAGGAAAATATGTAGAACTAGAAGTAGGCCTGGCTAGAAAGTACCTTCAGAATTGCGGTCATTTCCACTATAAGGTACATTTGTTTAATCTCTTTTGGGAGAGGGGTTGGTGCAAGTTTTAACGGAAAACGTAGAAAACAAACAACAAGATTTGTTCTGATGAAAATTTATCCTAATCCTGTGTTTCACATGAAGTGTTGATACACGTCAGCAAAGTTGCCACATTGGCTTATTTCCCACCAGACTAGCTTATTTTGATGCTTGTTAGAAAAATGTTGCTTGGTTTATTTGGCTTGTGTTTTCAAAGGCCTTGGCTAATTTTTGGCTTGTTTTTCAAAGGCCCTGACTTATGTTTGTCTCACCTTCTGGCAACATTGCAGAGGAAGAAACTGCCTCTTAAAATTGAATGCTTAAACTAGTATTGTTGCTCTTAAATATCTCCTAGGCATGTATGAATAATCTGTTTCGGGGGAGGGTTAGGTGCAAATTTATCAAAAAGCTAGAAAAGGAAGAAAATTCGTATGAACTCAATAGGCCTAGTATAACAAGCCACTTTGTAAGTTATAGATACCGAACCTTTTATTCTCCTTTTAGTACAGATTGTTATGCTGCCAATCATTTTACCCCTTCGACAAACCACTGTTTGTGGATTTTTCCTCCCTGTCTAAAGTCTGGGGCAAAATTCGTCTCTGGATATCTTTCTCGCTTGTACCGTCGTGGGGTTTGTTTCCACAATGGAAGTATTCAACGATTTTTTTAACTAAATACATTGTTTTACTGCCTACACTGCCAAAAAGAATAAAATAAGAATAAGGGTTATGCTTGCTTAACACAAATTTACAAAGTGCTTAAACGGATAGTATTCTACGCCGTAGCTTATCAGGAGGGTTTTTAGGTTCAATCCTTCACTTGGCGTGAAATTTAAACCTTAAAAAAGAGAACTTTTTGCATGCTGAGCAATGGACTGCGTTGCGCAAGTACCGACCTCCTGATTCGATGCCTTCGCCTGGGAGTGCAATGTGTGGTCTGGGGCAAATCGTCCGACGCTTGCCGTGTTTTTCCCCAGATTTCTCTAGGTACCCATTTAGAGCTGGGAAATGAACCGATGGTTAAAAATGAACCGAACTAAAAATAATGTTTCTGTAGTTTCCCTTACCGAATGAAAATCATGTGTATGATCCTTTTCTGCGTTTTCTAAATATTTTCTCCTCGTTGACGAAAAACTTACTGCCGGTGCAAAGTTTACATGGAATTATCCTTCTGATCATATACATATATCCCTAGTTTTCATCAGTAGCTGCAACCTTGTAAAGAAACAACCACAGGCCATTGAATACGAAATGTTCAACTGTCTATTGACAAATATCTTCCATCAACGCTATTTTGAAAAGCGTTGTTTTCAATCAGATTTAATGGATCAGTCATTTTTGCTGTGAGAAGAAATTTCTAAGAATTTCGAAAAACAGCCGGAAATGTGAAAACCTCTTGAAAATGAAGTCAAATGGAAATAAGAACTACACTTTTGAAATTGCCATGGTTGGAGGTTTGACTCCAACCATGGAGCTAGGGAGATTTAACTCTTAACAACTACAGCTACACAATGGTAACTCCATCAACTACACTTTCAAACCCTTTATTAGAGCTTTGAAACCCTCCCCTGGGAACAACAAGCGAAATCATATTTTTGGATGGTGAGACTGATGTATCTTTTATTTTCTCGTTTTTCTAGGTTTGGTCGTATTAAGTCAATTGTTTTAGAATATTGAAATAGGGCATATTTGAACGGAAATAAAAACATATGGTGTCCTTTTCAAGTAACGAAATATTTCTAGCGAAGAGGGCTAAGGATCGCCATGTTGTATTTAACCCAATATGCTATTGCGTCCTGGAAAGCTATTACCTTTGGTATTTTGTGGGTAATCAAAATTATGTGGTTGGTTCTGATCGCATAAATATGAAACTATCAATTTAAGAAGTCTATCAAAATCGACAATTTATCAAATCGTAGGTTTCGTAAACTACCTTCATGTCTTAGCTTAGGTAAATTTATCAGGAGACACAAACAAACTAATAAACACCAATCAACAAAGCAATTTATTCTGAGTTTTTGCCTGTTAATACCATAGCCAAGTATATTTGCATGTGTCAACCAGTGTGTTTTCAGTCTTGATTTTTTTCAAAAATACCTTTAGTGGAAAACCCAATGCGTAATTTTTTCTTGGAAACGACTGGATATGAAGTTAGATTTTAACACTATTCTTGTATCTCGAAGTCACCTATGCTTGAAGTTAATTGTGTTGCGGAGCAACACTACTGCTTTTGTAGTTTTTTTTTTTTTTTTTCACCGTGATCAGCGACCTGTAGCTCCGAAGTGGTAAGAGTTAAAAATCTGAGATTTTTCAGAGGGAAGGGAAACGTGAAACAGAGTAAAAAAGTTCCAGAGAAGTTCCTAAAATTTCTAACAGTTTTCCATAAAAAAAAATAAAACCGTTTTTTTCTTAGAAACTCTGCGTTCGATGTTTGGCGTCAAGTTAAGACGACCCTAGCTTCGGAAATAAACTTGTTAGAAATACAGTTATGCTGAACTCATGTAGAACTTTCATTTGTCTCTTCGAGAACCGGAGCGCAAAATTCCGTAGCTCTTACAGACTTCCCGGAAATAATTCCGGAAAAGTCCATCTCGTTCCGATTTTTTTTTTGAATTTTCTCAAATTTTCTATTTTGATGTTTCTTATATTTTTATCGAGTAGTGCTATGAAAAGTATGCAAGAAGAAGTGAAGTGTTCTATATACCAAGTTGCTTCGTTCTCTAAGAAATAATTTCCGAAGTTTCGACGTTCTAGAGGTAACTTCTGTTCTGGACCAGCTAGAATTTTTTTTCCAAGGCGGTTTGACAGGTCTCGATCTCCTAACAACTGGAGCTTACAATAGTTTCTCCGAAATAAAATTCCTTCTTTGGGTTTTTCTATTTGGAAGTTTTGTCATGCCCTCGGGGCAATTTAAATTTTTGGTGAATTTGGTTTGTTTTATATTTTCCTAGCTTAGACCATCAAAAGTTAAGCAGAAAACTATAAGACGTTATTTCCGTATCTCTTTCAGATTTCCCGGAAATAATTCCCGAAATGTGCGTCTCGAAACATAATACTTCGAATTGGCGTCACTGTTGCTCCGCAACTGTGTCCCGTAGGGCACAGTTGCACGTGTTGCTCCGCAACTGTGCCCTAAGGAACAGGGCACAGTTGCTGCAACACTTCCCGTTGCACAGGCAACGGAGGTCTAGTTACCCTTTTGTCTTGAATTTGACAAAAGTTAGCTGAACCAGTCTTCCTCAATTTGATACATGTATCCAACAATAGTCATAAAAGAATTGGTAATATCCATACGTGGGCAATGTGGGGATGGGGTAAAGTAAAGTCTACTCCGCTATCAAAATTGAAAAAAAAAATCTGAAAACACGAGTTTTTCACATTGTTGAATACCCACAAATAATTCTCTTATGTCCCTACATCCCCAAGCCTATGACATGTGTTTTTAAGGTAGTAGGGCAATTGAATTAGCACTTGCGTTCAGATGCGTCGTACTTCCTTAAAAAAAAAAAAAAAAATGAGGGGGTGTCATCCAATGGGGTGAACCTGTAATATCGTCACTAAAAATTTCCCTTAAATTGCAAAGTAGCCAGTTGAAACATTTATTTCGTCACATAATAATGTTCACTGATAATTACGATTCAAAATTGTATTAAAAGAGAATAAGAAAAAGCTGAAGTTTTTGTTTAGATATTTCTATACAGAACTGAATATCCAGTAGAAAGTTTTGTCACATTTGGCATATTACCAGAAAAAAGCTAGTAGAGTAGTGTATATTTTAGAAAAAACAATTGACTATCCAGTTCAGAAGATGAAGCATCTTTATCTTAATAAGATGACGTTTTAAGAGCTCTTAAATCGTAAAAAGCATTCTAAATATCTCAATGCAGCTTCAGCATAATTTTTCATGAATAATGCCCCTCCTCCTTTTTTTAATTGTGATATAAATGTTACGCAATCTTAAGCAATACAGTCTTTCCTAGTTCAGAGCTGAAATTATTCACCATAGGAAAATTCAAGATAAAAAGATGTGTTAAGTTTACTGCATCACAAGCACTAGACCTATAATAAAAAAATGTGCTGAGTCTGAAAATAGAGAACGGGTGAGGATATGGAGTTAATACTTGAGAAGTACCTGTGCTATCAAACACCTTTGTTCCTTAGTTTTATAGATTATGAGCACGTGTTAGATTCCGTTGATAGAAGAGCTTTAGCAAAGGTTTTATCCTTGTATGGTATACCTGATAAATACATTAAAGTGATTAGTGCTATGTAGGAAAATAACATTGCTGCGGTTAAGGTAGGAAATGAGGTCAGCAACTAGTTTCGTATTAAATCAGGAGTTAAGCAGGGTTGTGTTTTATCGCCCTTTATATGGATCATGTTGATGGATTTTGCCTTAAAAAGGCCAGGAAAGGCAATGAAAGACCACGGAATCAAATGGGGAGGAAGAACTCTTCTGGACTCCTGGATGATTTAAGCATCCTAGATGAAAGTGGGAGCAAAATGAATGAAATTTTAGAGGTTTTGCGAATTCAGGGTGCTAGAATAGGTTTGCAAATAAATGTTAAGAAAACTAAATCACTAAGGCTAGCAATAAGTGAAGATGAAAACGTGACGTTGGACAACGAAATGATTGATCTGGTGGACAGTTTCACTTACCGTGGTAGTATAATTAGTAAAGACTCTGGGAGCCATGAAGATATTAAAAGTAGAATAACCAAGGCTCAGTTTTCACAGTTAAAAAAAGTTTGGAAGAATAGGAAGATAAGTGTGCAAACCAAGATTAGAATGCTGGAAAGTACAGTGATGACAGTTGTCAAGTATGACTGAACCGCGGGTGCTCCAGAAAGCAATTGAAGATTTGCTAGATGTTTTCCAGAGAAATTGCCTACGGATTGTTTTGGGTACCCGGCTAACTGACCGTATTTCAAACAGTAGGCTGTATGAAAAGCTTGATTCAGTCCCGCTTTCTAAGGCTATAGCGAGAGAAAGCTTGAGATGGCTAGGTCACGTTCTTCGGATGATGGGTTGCCGAAAATTGTCCTTTTTGGCTAACTGTCTAGGGCTAAACGGAAAGAAGGTCGTCTGCGATTGGGGCGGGAGGATGTCTTAAAGAACTTCCTGGAAAATTGTAAAGAGGGAGGCTTTGAATAGATTGGGATGGAGGAGGAGTGTGCGTAGCTGTGTTCGTCTCAGGTGGTTTGGTGCAGCGGTGAGTTGTTGGTAGCAGCAGTAATAGTGACGTAACGGTATTAACATCTACTATTCAGGAATCGTATGTACAAATCAATTAACATCCATGTTATTTTTAATCATTTCAATATTGGTGACAAAAACAACTTCAGTTTCAGTTTCGTAACCAGATCAGTTAACGGTCTCGAATTTGTTTTTAAAAAGCATTTGACCTGAATTGAAGACGTGTTTCATTTGTGTACGTGTGTTTGTCATAGTTTTACTTCAGAGGACATAAGAACACCATTTTCGAATTTATCCCGTGTATATCTCAACATGAAGTTCAGGCGTAATGCACTCTTGTTTCAACCCATGTGACCCCAAATTCACTCAACTGTGACAAAGTCAAAACCGGAAAGCACATGGGAAATATATATAGATGGGTAATATATTTGCAGATTAGGGAGGGGGTTTGGGGGTAAAGTATAGTAGGGCTGTAGTCAAATATGTTAACCATAATTGTTCTGCTTGTTATTAAGTAACAATTGCTTTCTTAGCATGTTTCCATCTTAATAGCCCGATCTTAGATTTATACCGCAGTTTATTATGCTTGCACAGTTCCAATAATGTAGAGCCTAATAAGATTGCTTCAGTGGCAACCCAAAATTATGCCTTGAGGCACCATCAGCCCGTATTTTCCTTCGAGAGGAGCCAAAATTGAAGAAGAATGTCTTTCCTTTATATACCATTTTGGTTATGGGCTTCCGTTTTTGACGTATTTTTCGCGTAAAGTTTGGGACACAGAGGAATAAACAACCCCTTAAAAATTTATTATTTAAACTAGAATTGTTGCACGAATGTCCGAATTTATAGTCCTCAAAAGAAAGTCGGATATTGGCATTTTTGGAAAAAATGAACTCACTTTAAAAGCTCCAGTTTTTGTTTAATCTTGTTTTTCCTTTCAGTCGCACTAACTTCTCTACTTTTCATAACCCGAAACTGTGTTTATATACCACCTATACTTTCAGACAAACAAATTTAAAAACTTGATGGCTCTGATCAAGGTTGCCAATGATTTTAACTAAATTCGACCATTCTTCAGACTAAATTTATACCGCAAACGGATAATATGAATCGTAGCAAGAAGTAAATTTTCAATAAACTTAAATTTGAACAAACATCCGAGTAAGAAAGGAGCAAGTTAAACCAAAATGTACAAAATGTTTTACCGCGTTGCCAACACTGGTTCTGATTTCGGGGATTTGTCAACCAACTACCCAATTACGACACATGACTAGCGATTTTGAAAAGTTAAGTTTTAAAATGAATAAACTAAATTTACGCTGTACTCGGATTCAAGGTTTTTTTTTTTGTTTTTTTTGTTTTGTTTTTTACCAGAATTAGCAACAGATGCTAATTTGATCTTACATCGGAGAGTATTTCAAGTTTGTAAATCTGCTTTGACACACTTTGGATAGGATAAACCCCCGCTGACATTCAGAATAAGTAAATAGTAAGCCCCATACAGGCTGTCGAAACACCCAAAAAGCGAATCCATACAAATACGGCACCAACCCAATACAAATACGTTGGGTTCCTATTCTTCCGTGAAAAATGTAATCACCTTAGAACAATACCCGGAAGTGCACCCGGAAACAGGCCGGAATCGCGGAAACTCATTGAATGTTTTGAAAAGATTTCTAACGGTTTCTGTATTAAGAAAGCAATGGCATCCGGTCGTTTTGAATTAGTAAATATATCAGGGCGGAAGAGATGAATAGGAAGGTGATGATCTCCAGACTCTTAAAAGAAGAAAATAAATAAAGTGCTCTTAGAAAAAGAAAGGGTGTTATAGACGTCTTAAACCTCTATCATTAGTGGCGGCATGGTTCAATGTGTTTAGTGCCTATAGCAGCCGGATGGTGGCACCCAGGGGGATTCATATCTACGGAAGACTAGATTCAGATTCTATTTATTCCGATACTAACCACCAAATGTAGGCAGGGATACTCTTTAAGTATCACTCCTAATCCTTAAGACTCCTAATCCAAGGACATGAATACAAACCATAGTGGGGGTTAGCCAGGTGGCGGGAAAGTAACATCTACCCAGAAAACACCTTATCTAAATATATATGAAACGTTTTAAAAGTTTCTCAAAATTAGAATAAAAATGATTTATGTTTACACCCTCTTTATTGTGCACCCCTCCTATTTCAAGATCCAGGCTATACTTATTGGACTGAGGAGGAGGTCGTTTCAGTATCATTTCACGTGTTGAGGTTAATACCATACCTGTCCTTTTGAGTGTAATTAAATAAAAAACACAAGTTTTTTTAAATGAAAGTAAGGAGCGACATTAAAACTTAAAACGAACAGAAATTACTCCGTATATGAAAGGGGCTTTTCCTCCTCAACGTCCCGCTCTCTACGCTAAAGTTTGACTCTTTCTCTTAACTCTACTTTTTAAAACAGTAAAAAAAAACTTTAGCGTAAAGAGCAGGACGTTGAGGAGGGAAAAGCCCCTTTCATATACGGAATAATTTCTATTCGTTTTAAGTTTTAATGTCGCTCCTTACTTTCATTTAGAATTTTTTTTTTTTTTTATTTAATTTCTGGACGTTTTTTAATTAATGCATGTTTTGATCTTGGCCCTCCGCACATAAATAATTAAAACGAAACTTGCATATTAATGTTTTTTTTTTGGCTAAATGGCTTTCTCATAGTTTTAATCGGAAGATTTTGAGAAAAAAGGAGAGAGGGGGGAAGCCCAATTGCCTTCCAATTTTTTGATTACTTAAAAAGGCATCTAGAACTTTTAATTTTTTTACAGAAATTTCATTAGTAAAAAATATACGTAATTTACGAATTAAGTTACGTAACGAACTTCTATATTCGTATGTTTTTATTGTGTATATGAGGGAGTTCACCCCTCGTCGATACCTCGCTCTTTACACTAAAGCTTAAATTCTGTCCCAATTTCTTAAGAATGACCCTTGAATCACAAAGGCCGTAGAATAAATAGTTGAAATTACTAAAAATACTTTAGCGTAAAGAGCGAGATATTACGAGGAGGTAAACCCCTCATATGCGCAATAATTTCTGCTCGTTTTAAGTTTTAATACTGCTCCTCACTTTCAGTAGAAAAAAACTTTTCATATTTATTTTTTCATTGTTTTTTTAAAAAATGCTAAAAAATCCTGCGCCCCCTTCATTGAAAGTTTCTTCCCCAATGAGAAGTTTTTCCATGGAAAGATCTTCCAACGCAATCCCCCCCACCTCAACTTTCCCTCCCAAACCAAAAAAAAAAATACCCCTGAAAACGTCCGTATACTTCCAGTAACCATTACTATATTTAAACACAGGTCAAAGTTTGTAACTTGCAACCCCTCCCACGGGGACTGCGGGGGAGTAAGTCGTCCCCAAAGACATAGTTATTAGGTTTTTCGATTATGACGAATAAAATGGCTATCTTGCGGAAAAAATGAGCGTGGGATGTGGCCTACGTGCCCTCCAATTTGTTTCGTCACTTAAAAAGGGCACTAGAACTTTTAATTTCCGTTAGAATAAGCCCTCTCGCGACATTCTAGGACCACTGGGTCGATACGATCACCCCTGGAAAAAAAAAAACAAATAAACACGCATCTGTGATTTGTCTTCTGGCAAAAAATGCGAAATTCCACATTTTTGTAGATAGGAGCTTAAAACTTGAAACTTAAAAAAAAAAACAAATAAACACGCATCCATGATTTGTCTTCTGGCAAAAAATGCGAAATTCCACATTTTTGTAGATAGGAGCTTGAAACTTCTACAATAAGGTTCTCTGATACGCTGAATCTGATGGTTTGATTTTCGTTAAGATTGTATGACTTTTAGAAGGTGTTTTCCCCTATTTTCTAAAAAATTAGGCAAATTTTCTCAGGCTCGTAACTTTTGATAGGTAAGACTAATCTTGATGAAAGTTATATATTTAAAATCAGCATTAAAATGCGATTTTTTTATGTAACTATTGGTATCAAAATTCCATTTTTTAGAGTTTCGGTTACTATTGAGCCGGGTCGCTCCTTACTACAGTTCGTTACCACGAACTATTTGAAAATTTAGTGCAATATGAATTCGGAGATCGTCTACTGAATACCAGTAAATTTTGCTTTGTCGAACAGACTGATTGGTCTTTCGAATCCTCTCAACCCCTTTACCCCAATGGAACCCTTCAAATAAATAGCATGAATCATAGAACCCTGCGGGATATATACTATAGTAATAATAATTGTTATAAGCTTGTTGCTTGAGACAGGTTCTCTTTTATTTTTTTTTTTTTTTTCAATGTATATGTTTTGTATTGTTTTATGGACCTATGTAAATTGTATTCATCTTCCTGTACTAAAAGAGTCGGACTAGGCTTATTAGAAGTTTCAGAAACTCATATCCCATGGGTAGGAAGTATGAAATTGGGTTATATAGAATTTGTTTACTCAGGCAGAAAGGATGGGGTACATAGACAGGTAGTAGGGCTCATGATGAATAAGGAAGCTGCTAAGTCTTGTTTAGGCTGGGAAGGTATTAATGATAAAATACTAATTGCACATTTTATGATTGAAAAGTTCAGGGTATCAGATATAGTAGTATATGCACCTGTTGAACCGACTGACGGAAATACTACTGACTCAACTGAATTTTACTTACAGTTACAGGAGCAAATAGACAGGGTCCCAGGTAGAATTATGGCATTTTTTAGGATATTTTAATGCCCATGTCAGTAGAAATAGGGCTGGATGGTATCCTAGCCTTGGTAAATTTGATATTGGACAAGAAAACAGTAATGGCTACAGACTTTTGCAATTTTCTAGGTATAACAATCTACTTATAACCAATACGGTGTTTGGTCATAAAATGGCCCCTTAAAGTTGACATGGTATTCACGTGATGGTAAGACAGCAAACTTTATCGATTATGTTGTAGCAAACCATGGCAGTATCAATACAAGATACTAGGGTATATAGGAGTGCTGTTTTGATATTAAAGTAAAGACCACCATCTAGTATTGTCTAGGGTTAATTGAAAGCCGAAATTTCGGAAGGGTAACTACCTCCCGAGAAGTTATGATGCTCGTAGACTCCAGGATGAAAATTTGAGAGAAACTTTCCAGGAACAGTTGAATATTAAACTTTGGAGTTTAGAATTTGACAATGTGGAAGATGGTTGGAATAATTTTAGAAAAACAATTTGTGAAGTTGCTGATGGTGTCTTAGGAAAGAAAGTTCAGACTGCAGCTAGAAATATTAGTGAAAAAGCTTTATGTTTAGCAGAGAGAAGGGGCTTGTATAAGAATTATCTTAATGATGGGTTCTACGAAAACAAAAGGAATGTAAAGAAAGTGGAGAAAGCATTACAATATGAACTAAGGAGGTGTGAAGTTGAGGCCGAGGATAAAATTGCCGAGGATCTGGAAGATGCAGCTAAACGACATAATAGTAAAATTTTGTACTGGCATACTAATAAATTGAGAGGGAGCAGTCAATCCAGACCTGTCCCAGTTGACGATAGGAACGGGGCCACGATTAGTGATAAGGAAAGACTTAAAGAGAGGTGGGCAAAACATTTTGAGAATGTACTAAACCGAGATACACTTGGTGGAAAAGATAGAGAGGAAAATGAAAAAGCTTGATACCATGGATGTGAAGAAAGATTTGTTTTGTAGTGAAAGTACTAAAAGGATAAAAAATAATAAGGCTCCAGGTGCTTATAGTTTGGCAAATGAGTTTCATGAATATGGTTGCTCTGAGGTTAGAAATAAGTTACTGCAGATTATGAATATGATTTCTTACAAAGAGGAAGTACCTAACGATTTTAGGAAAACCTTAATTAAACCGCTCTTTACGGAAGGTGATAAGAGTGAGTGTTTTGATTATCGAGGCATTAGTCTGGTCTCTGTAGATAGCAAATTACATAGTAATATGATACTTTTTAAACTGAGAGATGGTGTATACAAGGTTTTGAGAGAAGAACAGTGCGGTTTTAGAAAAGGTAGAGGATGTGTCGACCAAATTTTCACTCTTAGGTTAATAATTGAAAAGTGTCTTAGTTGTCAAACACCTTATGTCCTCAATTTTATTGATTATAAGCAAGCGGTCGTTTGTGACAAATACATCAAAGGGATTAGTGTTATGTACGAGAATAACAGTGTTGCGGATAAGGCAGGAAGTGAGGTTAGCTGCTGGTTTTGTATTAAATCAATAGTTAAGCAGGATTTTGTTCTATCTCCCTTTATATGAATCATTTTGATGGACTTGTTATGGACTGTTATTTGATGGATTTTGATGTTAAGAAGACTAAGTCACTCGGGCTAGGAATAAGTGAAGATGGAAAGGTGACTTTGCGTAACGAAAAGATCCATCAGATGGGCAGCTTCAATTATCTTGGTAGTATTATTAGTAAAGACGTGGGAGCAGTGAAGATGCTAAAAGTGGAATAGCCAAGACTGACGGGTGTTATATCTAAGTTTAAAAAAAGTTCGGTAGAATAGGAAGACAAGTCTGTCAACAATAATTAGAATATTGGAAGGTACAATGATGACAGTGGTCAAATATGTCTCTGAAGCATGGGTGCTCCGAAAAGTGGATGAGGATTTACTAGATGTTTTCCGGAGAAATTTCCTACGGATTGTTCTGGGTAACCGACTGACTGATCGTATTTCATAGAGTAGGCTTTACGAAAAATGTGGTTCAATCCTGCTTTCTATGACTATAGTGACAGATAGGTTGAGATGGCTTAGGGACGTCATGCAGATGAAGGATAGCCAATTGCCGAAGATTATCCTTTTCGGCCAACCGTTTAGGGCTAAATGGAAAGCAGGTCGTCCTCGTTTGGCGTGGAAAGATGTCATATAGAAAGACTTAGAGGAAATGGGAACTTCGGCGGAGGGTGTAAAGACAGAGGCTTTGAATAGATCGGGATGGAAAGGGAAAGTGCGTAGCTGTGTTGGCCTCAGGCCGCTTGGTGCTGCGGTGAGTTGTTAGTAGTAGTAGTAGTAATGCGCTGGAACCCTTCCAAACTAACCAGTAGCCATACTAATAGATACAAAGGGATATTTTATCTTTGATGATTTGATCTTCGAAGATTTCATCTTTGGCCAGAACAGAAGAAGTTAAAAAAAAGATTAAAAACATTCTGACTTTGAATTATGTCTACCGATGTAGATCTTGGCGGAAATATGTGCATTTTTCTCTTTTTTTAATGACTGTGATTTAGCCCGTTTATATTTGTTGTCCTAACTCTCTCGTTTTGCCCTCAGAAAGCCATAGCCCAAGTTGGAAATTATAAGGAAAATTGGCACAAATCTAAGTCAGTGTCTTTTTTTTTTGTCTTTGTTGGGACTTCATCGATATCTCATTCAACCAGCATTTCATTCAATTTTTTTTCTTCGTAATTCACTTGTATTCATCGTAGCTTTATTTAATCTTGCAAAATTCTAGTATTCCTCTGTTAAATGTTAGGGTTCTGAGAAACCCCGACGGAAATCCTTGGTCGGGATAATAAAAGAAACTCGTATAAAGTAGAACCGTCCTGGCCGAGTGGGTTGGTGCGCTGGATTCGGGATCCCTTGTCTGAGAGGACGCGGGTTCGAATCCCAGTGTACCCAATTCTTCAGTTTGGGACGGGGGTCAGTGGCGTGACTCTGTAAGCTTAGCCAGAGTCGACCCAGCTTCAAATGGGTACCTGGAGAAATCTGGGGAAGGTAAACAGGAAGGGTGTGCGAAAGCACAGGATGGCTGGCCCCCAACCCCCATTGTACTTCCTGGCTGAAGGGCCAAGAAACGGAGATCAGCACCGCCGGTACGGACTGTAAAGCCCAATGCCGTGTCCTTTACCTTTTACCTTTATAAAGTAGAACCGATTATATAGGGAGGAATTGCAAATATTACAAACCGCGTTAGCAATTTAAGAGTTAATTGAATATTTTTAAGCGGCCTCATTCATGATCAAACAATGATACGAGTGTAAGAAAATTGAGATGGTGTCTCTGGCTTTAACAAATAATATGGAGTAGAAGCAGGCTTTTGTAATTCGCAATATAGCAAAGAAGCTTATTAATGCTTATATTTCAAATATTGTGCACAGTTGCATTGAAGTCAGGAATTAAAGTTATGTTCATGTTAGAGTATGTTATGTTTTATTAGGATAAAAAAGGTCAAATTTTGGGAAATAGATTTGATCCTTTTTTTGTTATTGTAATGAATGACAAGGCTGGACAATAAAACAGCACAGACTTAGAACAGTTTCCATTTTCTTTTCACCAGAATTTTACTTTGTCATTATAATAAACTTAATTTATGCGCAAGGTCTGATCATTTTGTTAAACATCTAGATAGTATATCAAATACATTCCAATCCAAAAGATTTTTGCATAAAACCCTGAAGATTTGTATATAAAGCTTGCCCTCATCCAAGGCTGTATCCATGAGGGAGGTATCGGGTTCGACCTCCTTCGCTTGTGCCCTGAAAGTTTTGTCCGTTTCGTAGAAAAGTAACAAATATGTATATGAACAAGGTTTTCATGCCTTTTTAACCCCCTCCCCCGGACGAAAGCCATGGCTCCTTGCCTGGGGTCTATATGTATGATGCTTGTTAATCCCTCAATCCATTGACTGTTTTTTACTACAAGTCTTCTTTGAAATTCGCCCACGGTCTCCAGAATTAAAGGAATCTCATTTCTCGAATACGCCTACACGAAGGAAAAATATAATGATTTCTGGGAGACTTTGAGACCCTTGTGGGACCTTTCAGAATTTTCGACGCCTACAGGGGAAAAATGTTTTCCGCAGCTGAGGATCAAGCCGTACAGTTAAACCAAATTAAGAAACTAATTCTATTGTAACGTTGAAGCTATAAAGAATGGTACCATTTCATCCTGTAATCAGTGTAAAAAATAAGGGAGCCGACTGGTGTCAATTGAAGGGGTGCATGTCCCCCCCCCAGATTTTGGAAAATTAATTTTTGTGGATATTTTCATTAAAAAATTCGTTTTTTGTAACTTCCATTGAAAAAAGGAAAAAACTGCAAATTAACCCTTCCTTCCAAGGTTCTGACAAATTTATTTTGACTTTAAATTCTGGTGAATTGATGCCAATGAAGAAGTCATTTGTTATGAAATTTTTAGGGAATTCTAGAATTCTACTCGAAAAACAACAATATTTCTGAAGTTAATTTCTGAAGTAAGATGGACACCACGACGACTGGTTGCCCACCATCTGCTACCTAGGGGACATCTCAGAGTGTCACTTCTTCCGCCCGCGTGGTACACTTAATATGACTTTTTACTTTTTTCTTATTTTTTCTTCAAACACTTTTTAAAATACCATTTACGAAGGCTTTATACTTGCTATATAATTGAATATTTGTTGAATTTGGTTTGATTCTGACGAACCGTGATGTGCTTGTTCGAATGGATCAATTCTCAATAAAATTAGTTCAAGAAAGCTATAATTATTGTTCTAAAATACAAACCTCATTCTACTCATGATACTGGTTGACGAAGCATGTTAGTTTTGTATAGCCTACTATAGGGTTTGGTTAAAAACAAACTTCATTTCTTACCAATAACATTCAGTTTTTAGGTTATACAACCTTAAGATATTTAAACATTCCAGATACAACGCTGAATATTCGTTCCATAACATGCATTTATTTTTTATTCTAGATGCCGCACGTCAAGAAAATCAGGGAGTATTAATTCACTGTCACGCTGGTATTTCGAGGTCACCAACTATTTCCATTGCTTACCTCATCTTCAAATGCGGAATGACTTTGGTTGATGCATATACATTTGTGAAAACCAGACGAAAGATCATATCACCTAATTTTAATTTCATGGGTCAGCTACTTGAATTTGAGCAAGAACTTAATGGGAAAATGCGCAATGTTGAGGAAATCAAACTCCCGTTAGAACTTAGGACGAGTGAGGTAGAGCCTCTTAAAGAGCGACGGTTAAATGCGCCATCTGGTAGTGTGACTCCATTTTTACTTCCATCCAACTCAAATCCGCCATTCAATATCTCTTCGCCTGGCGTTCCTACACCCTATCCCTTCGCACCGTCACATTCATCATCAAATCCTTTCACATTTAAGAATGAGAATTCGGCTAAAACAGTGGAAGCATGCAGGAAAAGTGGCCTTATTCGATTCGAACCTTTGACTCCTACTTCAACGCACTGTGGCTTCTAAATTTGTACGTACCGTACAAAATATGTGTTAATAAGTATTGCATAATATTATGTATCTCCAATTGTTTTTGCAAGAGACCGCTTTGTATTTTCATAAGAATCATTTATCTAATTTCTTTGTCATCACTTTATAATTTTCATCGCAATAATAGATGTGAATGTTTTACTTTTGTATGATTAAAGACATGTATCCGACTTTAAAAGCCAAGAAAAAACCTCTATTTATTTTACAGTCAAACACTTTTTGAATAACTCGCTTGTGAAGGAGCACATTCTTGTAAGCTTTTGAGTTCTTTTTAGTTCCTATAATTGTGCCCATGTTATGTGCGAACTCTCCGAATTTTCTGGTTTTGGGGTTTCCTCCGTATATTTGTTTATATAATTTCGTATAATTCATCTTGTATAGGTTTTATGATGGACTTGCCCCACCCCCTCCACGTGATGATCTCCTGTGTATCGTAATGATGGCTCTGGCTAATTTTTTATTAATTTTATCAAAATATGATTAAATTATTCGTAATCTTAAATTGATGACAGTAAAGATCAAGTTTTGCATGACAGTTTTTCTGCATTTCAAAGATTTTCTAGCTTTTAAATTTCATTTTGCAATTTTTATAAGACTTTTAACCGTAGTAAAATAATAATGTGCTGATTTTTTAAATGTTGCTTAACTATTTATCTTCCCCCCAAATATATTGAATTTTGTATCCCATACTTGAGTAAATGAACATCTTTAAATAAAAATATCATTTACAGAAATGGGGGGGGGGGGGCTCGGGACGTTGACCCCCAAAGATCTAAATTTTTTGAATTTATGGGCATTTCTTATTCAAATTATCATATTAGCTTTGCTTTTCTATCATTCCCTCTCGAAAAAGTTTGATTGTGCCCCCCCCCACCGTGAAAAATTTTTTGCATTTGTGCAAGATTGTCTATATTCTCAGATAGATTTTTTTTTTTTTACAAGTTAGCCGAGAATTCTCAATTTCTCAATTTCATTACATCTTGGTGGTAATAATTCAAAAGTCGTAAAATAATACACAAGAATAGCCTTTCAAAAAGTGCATATCAAAATGCGCGCCAACGTGTGGCTCAAGGTGTAGCATGTGCATTGAAGTGTACCACGCACGGTGGAATAAGCAGTGCTCTGCGAGGCAGACCAGAGTGGTGGAGAATTGGTGACCGTCTGGTACCAACACATTTGCTTAGCAGCCAAAGAAAAGTTATTTGGTTATTCTGCTGTTTTAGCAACAAATTGTTTCACAATGCCTTTTCCAACTTCACAGATAGTTAGAAAACAGGATATAAGGCATTACGGGAAAAAAAAGGAACAAAAGCATCCGCCGAATAAATAAGATCCTTAAGAATAGAGTTATTCAATAGAATACTACTGAGTTTAAGAACATAAATGTAAAATTTCCATTTGGTGAAAATTGTCACATAACACGTTTTGAATACCATAAGACGACATGTCTTCAGATGAATATCTGTGAATGGTTACATCAAACGTGCATTGAAGCTCTATGAAAACTTGTTAAATAATAAAGAATGGATTTCATAATTATGTTTATATTTAAGTTACTGTAACATCCCTTACAGATAGATCAATTCCTTGTTTCAGATAGATTAATTCCTCAATTCTTCTTATCAATAATAATATTTTACTTGTGAAAACTTTGTCAGATTAGTAATTTGTTTGACATAATCTTGTCAAAGAAAGATATGACTAGTGAATTATCGAAAGCATTTAGTAATTTAAATACGATATGACGTGTTTAAGAACAGTTTAAGAAGTTTTGGGTGAAGTTCACGTGGGTCTGATTGGGTAGGGATCTATTTTTGGAGAGTCGAATGGATGCCAAATCTTAACGACTCAAAAATACCTAAAATCTGCCAAAAACAGAAGAAAAACTACTTGAACTAGTTTAAAAACTTTCCCTTTCAAGTTTACCTCCTCCTTACTTCACAGAAAAATCCATGGCTTTTGCCCTCAGCCCCTGATTCCATTGATTCCATCCCAAACGAAAGAAAAAGCTCCTGTGGATGTAATACACCACTAAACTAAAAGTAATTTTTTGTTAAAATAAAAAAAGTGCAATTAATGACTCATGTACATTTTCAAATGAAACACCCTTTCAATCTTGCATTTACTATCTTTCCAGCGCATGAATTCACATTTTCATTTTCTTTCTTTGAAGTTTCAGGTTAATTTCGTCACCTTAAAGCAATTCGTAATTTTGGCTCATTGTGCAGTAGAGGGAGACGCATATGTGTTTCTATTTTTTCTGGAGTCATCTTTTGTGCTTAGAACTTGATTAGGAGGCCATACATATTTAGCGACGAGAATACTTTGGAAAGCTTTTCTTGCGTGCTACTTTCTTGTTTTTTTTAACTCTTACGTATTTTTCTATTATTTTTACAAATATAATATAAAATTGGTAAAAGAATGCGCCCATTTCTAGCAACTGTATTCAATTCATAAAAATGAAAGGCCAAGTCAGGCTGCTTCGGTACTTAGATAAATTATTGAGTAAGAACGAGTTCTGCTCAAATTGACTGAAACAGATTATTGAGTCTATTAAAGGAGTTTTTCTTATGATTTTCATTGATCTCGATATCTTCACTTCTTACGCACCTCTGCCATACACGATCATGTATGCCCCTCTGCGACTTGATGGGCTTATTCCAGAAGACAACCATAAAGGACAAGTTTAAGGGAACTTGAGAGAAAGTTGAATCACATATAAGATTTTGAAGGTCCCTGTGTACCTCCAAAATCGATTTTAGAGTTACCCAAGAGCTGCTTTCGGTACCCATATGTACGGGCCGACAAAGTGTATATTCACTCTTTTGCAGTTGAAGCTGAAGTGTATTTTTCTTTTGCAGTTGATGGTATAAGAACACATAATATTGATCATAGTCTTTTGATTTCTCATTTTCTCTAGTCGATGTTCAGATTTTTTAGACTTTTGTTCATTTGGCTGTTTTTGTGTTTTTATCATACGATAGCTTGTGTTAGTTGACCTACATATAGTTGGATTTTCGGTATTTATGTATTGTAGTTTAGGACATTAAATAAAATGTATGTTTACCAGTATTTTATTTTCTGAACTACCACTTTAGAAAAGTTTTTTACGAAGCAGGTTGCCACAGCTAAAGGGAGGTTGTTTTTAAAAGAAGAAACATTCACTGAATATGTTCCAAAAAAAGGAAGTAATGCCCAGAATGAGTAAACATAGTTTTTATACAGTGCTGCACCCTCCTCTATGCACATTTAACAATATAAATCTAAAATCTGAAAAATCGAAATATAATAACGATGTATGCGCCAAAGAATTATTCTTTACATGCTCATTCTGAATCTGCAAGATTTGTAAAGTTTAGTGTTACCCAGCAAAAATTATTAGTACACGAAAATATACATAAATTTTGAAAAAGGGGAGCGATCTTTATTAGGACTAATTTCAAAAAAACTTTTCACAAGACAAGTTTTTCTTTGAAAAGTTAAAAGCTCCGTTAAGCCAAGAATGAGCAAAAATAAAGTCAAATATTCTTCCAAGCGCGAAACTACCCCAAATCACTATCAATAAATAAATTAAACTCAAAATGAACAGAAATCAAACAGTTCGTGGTAACGAACTGTAAGTAGGGAGCGACCCCGGCTCAATAGTAACCAAAACTCTATAAAACGAAAATTTGATACTAATAGATATACGAAAAGAATTGGTGTATTATGCAGGATTTTAAATATATAAGTTTCATTAAGTTTAGTTTTGCTGATAAAAGGTTACGCCTTTTATGCGCATTTTATATACGCATTTTAAAAATTTGCTGATTTTTGGAAAAAAGGGAGAAACATCCACTAAAAGTATTAGAATCTTAATGAAAATCACACCATCATATTCAATATATTAGAAAACCCTTATGTAGTGATTTCAAGCTCCTATCTGCAGAACTGTAATTTTTTATTTTTTGCCAAAAGAAACATCACGGATGCGTGTTTATTTTATTTTATTTTTTTCGTTGTTGTTTTTTCCAGGTGTGATCGTACCGACCCAGTTGTCCTAGAATATCGTGAGAGGGCTTATTTGAACGGATATAAAAACAGTTGCCTTTTTTAATTGACCAAAAAGATTTGAGGGCAACCTGGAACCCTCCCCTGCCCCTTTTTTCCCAAAGTCGTCCGATAAAATTTCGAGATAGCCATTTTACTCAACATAATTGAAAGGCCCAAGAGCTATGCCTTTGGATATAACATTAACCCCCCCCCCCCCGCCGTAGGGGGAAGGTTAAGTCATAGTATTTGCCCATTCTTTACACAAAATATTTGGTATTGCGAATTATGTATACATTTGCAGGTGGAGGGAGGGGGTGCAATTTTTTGCTGGCTGTTATTTCACGGGGGAATTTTGTATGGGCAGGGAAGTTTCCAGGGGGTACACTTGTCAGTGTAAATTATACACTGGGGGAATTTGCCAGAATTCCTATACAAAATTCTTTTTAAATGTCTTGCTTTCTCTTTCCCGTCTCAATTTTACGCACCGAGTTGTTAAGGGTAATTGTCCGAGGTAAATTTTCACCGGGATTGAATTGTCTAGAGGAAATTTCTGTGGTGAGGGGTATTTTTCCGTGGAGGTGAGGCCAGATTTCTGGGCATTACTTAAAAACGATCAGAAATTAAATTGAAAAAAAAACAAGTTTTTTCAACTGAAAGTAAGGAACAACATTAAAACTTAAAACGAACATAAATTATTATGTGTATGAAGAGGATTGCCCCCTCCTCAAAATCTTGCTCTGTATGCAAAACTTAGAATTTTGCCCCACTTCTTTAAGAACGTATCCTGAAACACAGAAGAAACTAAGTCACAAGTCTTCAGTAGCAGCTTCATAACGGAGAATAGTAGCTTCTCAGTGAATTCTGAAAGTTAGTAAGAGCTTCATGGTCAAATATCTTGTCTAGCATATTCTTTTTGTCAGGATTGTCACGGGTTTTGCTACTTTAGGCACTTCCAGGTAAGCTAGGAGGATGAAATTTGGCGGGCGTATCAGCGACCGGGCCAGATTAAATTAGAAATAGTCGTTTTCCCGATTTGACCATCTGGAGGGAAGTGGGGGGCCGTTAATTTGGAAAAAATAGAAAAATTGAAGTATTTTTAACTTACGAACGGTTGATCAGGTTTGGAAGGCTATCATGTCTCAAAGCTGTTATTTTAAATCCCGACTGGGTCTGGGGACATTGGGGGGAGCTGGGAGGGGGAACCCTAAAATCTTGGAAAACACTTAGAGTGGAGGGATTGGGATGAAACTTGATGGGAAAAATAAGCACAAGTCCTAGATACATGATTGACATAACCGGAACGGGTCTGCTCAATGAAATTTGATATCTAGAAGGATATCGTGTCTTAGAGCTCTTATTTTAAATCCTGACCGGATCTGGTGACATTGGGGGGGGGAGGGGGAAACCTAAAACTTGGTAAACACTTAGAGTAATAGCAATAGCTATTTCCTAGTAATAGCACTAATAGCAATCAGTGGAAGTCTCGGGGTTTTCCAAATTTTGGGCGTCTAACGACCGTCATACATACTTAATCAAATGTGAACACATAATGCTCTCGAGGAGAGGAGGCGATATTTTAAAATGACGCAACTCTGACTAAAAGCGAACTTTAGGCAAATTATACAAAAAATATAAAACATAATAAGAAAATCTAGAAAATCAAGGGAGTTTCTTAATTCAGAGAGACAATTTTCAATCTTGATTTGGGTGCAGTTTTCAATTACATTTTCACTAAGGAATCAGAAAAAAAAGAAACCTACAAATCTCTAAAGCTAAAAAAAAGAAGATAGAGAAAATTCCTAACAGTTTTCAGGTCGAGCCCCTTTTTCCCTTCTACCCCCCCCCCCCCAACCCTTTTGACAGCCCTATTATCGTGCAATTAGTTGATCATTGCAGCTTCATTGAAGAACAGATTTACACGCTCCCCGAATCACATGGTTGTAAATTATTTTGTTAATGTCTCGTAATTTAATACAGACAATGAATGGCCTAATTCATTATTCCCTATGACACACGGCTACTCTGAGATGATTCATTCCGTTCGAACTTCCCACCCTTATCGTCTTTTCACTAATTGAATACATGTCCTGCAACTGAGATATGAAACTTTCAGATGACTGATTTTGAGGGGGAATTGAACACGGACTTAATTCTAGTTGGCTGAGTTATCTATTCATTGGCTTGATTTTCTTTTTTTTTAGATAAAACACCTGGACTGCACTAGCCCCCCCCCCCTCTGACGTTTAATTGAATTTATAGAAAAACAAAATTCGAAGAGTGTTTTGAAGTTAATGAGTAGTATATTTAAAGAAAATATACTGACTAAAGCTTAATTATAAAACACTAGCTATTTAATCTTCCATTATGTACACACAAACTCAAATGATTGCACTACTATATCAAAATGGCCCACAAAGGAATTTAATGTTGCTAAAAATTATATTCTATTACTGAAAGATTATTTTTATTCTTCAAAATATAATTTAAAAAATCAGCTTCACTGGATCTTTGCAGAATTGATTTTTTGTAGTTTTTTTATGGCACTTGGTAATAACCAAGTGACATATAGCAATCGCAAATTCTGTCGGTCTGTCTGTTTGTCTGTCGGTCCCGGTTTTGCTACTTTAGGCACTTGCAGGTAAGCTAGGACGATGAAATTTGGCAGGCGTATCAGGGACCGAACCAGACTAAATTAGAAGTAGTCTTTTTCCTGATTTGACCATCTGGGGGGGCCGTTAATTCGGAAAAAATAAAAAAAATAAAGTATTTTAACTTACGAACGGTTTATCAGATCTTAATGAAATTTGATGTTTGGAAGGATACCGTGTCTCAGAGCTGTTATTTCAAATCCCGACCGGATCTGGTGACATTGGGGGGGGGATTTGGGAGGGGGATACCTAAAATCTTGGAAAACACTTAGAGTGGAGGGATCGGGATGAAACTAGGTGGGAAAAATAAGCACAAGTCCTTGATACATGACTGACATAACTGGAACGGATCTGCTCTCTCTGGGGTAATTGGGGGGGGGGGGGGGCTAATTCTGAAAACTTTGAAAAAATGAGGTAAATTTAACTTACGAACGGGTGATCGGATCTCAATGAAATTTGATATTTAGAAGGATATCGTGTCTCAAAGCTCTTATTTTAAATCTCGACCGGATTTGGTGACATTGGGGGGATTCTAGGGTGGGGAAACCTAAAATCATGGAAAACGCTTAGATTGGAGGGATCGGGATGAAAATTTGTGGGAAAAATAAGCAGAAGTTTTAGATACGTGATTTACATAATTGGAACGGATTCGCTCTATTGGTGGGGGGGGGCTAATTCTGAAAAATAAAAAAAAATGACGAATTTTTAACTTACGGAGGAGTGATCGGATCTTCATGAAACTTCACATTTAGACGGACCTCATAACTCAGATCTCTTATTTTAAATCTCAAACGATCAAGCGTAATTGATGAGGGGGGGGGGCAGTTGGGGGGACCGGAAATCGTAGAAAATACTTAAAGCGGTGAGATCCGGATGAAACTGGATGGGAAGAATAGAAACCTGTTTAAGATGCCTGACTGACATAAACGGACTGAATCTGCTCTTTTTGGTGGAGTTGGGGGGGGGGGTAATTTTGAAAATTGAGGTATTTGTAACTTACGAAAGGGTGACCATATCTTAATGAAATTTGATATTTAGAGGGATCTTGTGCTTTAAAGCTCTAATTTTAAATTCCGACCAGATCGTTTGACATTGGGGGGACTTGAAGGGGGAAACGGAAATTCTTGGAAAACGTGAAAATTGGGGTATTTTTATCTTACGAATAGGTGATCGGATCTTAACGAAATTAGATATTTAGAAGGAATTCATGTCTCAAAGTTCATATTTCAAATCCCGACCAGATCTTTTGACATTGGGGGGGAGTTGGAGGGGAAAATCTTGGAAAACACTTGGAGTGGAGGAATCGGGATGAAGCTTGGTGGATAAAATAAGCAAATGTCCTTGATACGTGATTGACAGAATCGTACTGGATTCGCTCTCTTTGGGGAGTTGGGGGGAGGTGTTCAGTGATTTGGCGAGTTTGGTGCTTCTGGACATGCTAGGACGATGAAAATTGGTAGGAGTGTCAGGGAGCTGCACAATTTGACTTGATAAAGTCGTTTTCCCAGATTCGACCATCTGGAGGGCTAAAGGGAGAGGAAAAATTAGAAAAAATTAGGTATTTATAACTTACGAGTGGGTGATCGGATCTTAATGAATTTTGATATTTAGAAGGACGTCGTGACTCAGAGCTCTTATTTTAAATCCTGACGGGCATTAAGCCTCTTTTTACCTTTTTAAATCAATCTATTGATTCATAGAATTTTGTTAGAGTTCATACCATATGATCTCTTGGCTCTTAGCTCTTCTTGCCTCGTCACAAGTGCCATATGAGCTCTTAGCTCTTGTTTTAGAAAACAGCTCCACAATTTTGCTGGTAAAATGAAATCCTGGTATTTTCTGGACTAAAAAAAAGATCTAGATAGTTTATGCGTCTGAAAAAATTCATTAAGGGACTTAATTTTTGAAAAAAATTCATTACTACCGCGGTATCCCCCTACTGTCTGTTCCTGGAAAGTTGTTTGCGATGCTACTGCTGAAACCTGCAACAAGTTCCCTACATACTTTGTGGCGCCCTCAACAAGCCAGATTCATGCCAGGAAGATCGACCACTGAGTAGATTTACACGGTTAGACAGATCGTTGAGAAGACAGTGGAATTCAACAAAAAAGCCTGCATAGCTTTCATTGACTTTCGTTCATTGACTTACTCCTGGTTAACTCCTGGTAGAGTCCTGGTTGAACTTCACTGAGGCAAGGATGCTGGGATTGTTTTGAAAAACTTTTTGCTTTAGTTTTATTGATTTGATCCTCTTGTAAGTTGTTTCATCTTATATATTTTTGTATCGCTGAGGACGGCCCTTGGACATAGGGCCAAAATATTCATTCTAATTTGTTTCACACTGTCTTGAGAAATTCCCTATTGTTCTTCTTGTTTTTGGTGTTTGTGATGGAAAGGCAGTGTGGTCTTTGTCGCTATTTACTTTTGTCGCTGTAAGTGAAACTACCCATCTGATTCATCTTTTTGTTACCCAACGTCACCTTTTCATCTTCATTTATTCCTAGCCTTAGTGACTTAGTCCTCTTAGCATTAATTTCCAGACCTATTCAAGCACCCTATATATATCAAGTTTCACTAAGATCCGATCCGATCCGGATCGGTGATCCGAGAACTAGATCTGATCCGAGAACTAGTGTTATTACTATTAATACTCCTTGTAGTAATGCTAATACTACTATGACTACTATTATAATTATTCCTAAGGGTATGGAGGTGACAATTCAGAGGGAGGAAGTTGAGTTGAAGCACAACACGCCGTCTGTCTGCAGGCTGCCCAAGGGGCGTTAGTTTGTCTTAGGTTATCTTAGGACCAGTTTGGTGCATGAAGTTGAGACTTATAATGCTTGCTGTGGGGTATGTTGAACTAACCGAAAGACAATATTTGCATCCTATTGCTACTGCTCCTATTCATATCACTACTGCTGCTACTATTATTACTTCTTCCACTACTACTATTGCCACTAAAGCTAAGGCTGCTACTATTAATTCTACCGCTACTACTACTACTGCTACCACTATTACTGCTGGTACTGCTGCTACTACTGCTACTAAAGCTAGGTGTATTGAGGCGAAAAAACTGAGGAATAACAAAACTTTATTAAACTCAAACAGAACACACTATATGCACACAGGTTGTCAAGAGGACGCATCAGCAATGCTTCAAGAACGGTTGATGATATTAAGTTGAAGCTTTCAGCGTGTTTCGAAGAGGATGATGAAGAAACCAAAGGTACTACACGCATACTAGTGCTACCGCTGCTACTATAACTTCTACTGCTATGCAAGGCTAAGGGTATTAAGTTGAAGTTTTCAAGGAATGTTTAGGCGGATGTTGAACTAAATTAAAACAAAAAATAAGTATGTAGATTTTCGAAAAAGTAATAAAGCAACACCTCAAGAACGGCTTGCATTATTAAGTTTGACCTTTGAGGGTAAGATGTGACGCATTTTGAACTGGCCAGAAGGCAGTATGTATATATTATTAATGCTACCACTACAATTACTGTAACTAATGATGCTAATGTTAATAAGGTGAAACTTTTAGGAACCATTTAGGGGGATTTTTAATTACCGCTGCTAATATTTGATAGGCAACCCTTGTGTTTGTGAAGATTCCTTTATCTCTGTATTACAGAATTAATTCTAACACATCTGTATATTTTTTAAAAGAAATATGTCGGTCTTGAATTATTTTTTTCATATCTCGGAGTTCGCGAAACAAGTGAACCACATGTAAATCATCGCAATGTTTTTCACAAATTTCGAGGAATTCGCTTTAAAATATTCATCATTCGTGCCATCTTGATATAATTCTTGTGTATGAAGCAAAATTTTGGATTCAATTTGCCTATCCTTACCTCCAACTGCACCTTCTACTTTATTCTAACAGAAAATAATCCAAAAATAACAAAATGGTTATAACCATTCGATTTCTTACTTGAAGTTTAGTGGCCCTAAAATTTCAGCGCCTTTAATTTCTATTCGTGTTGAGTTTCATTTATTCTTTAATTTCTGATCATTTTGAGTCTGAATTATTTCAGTAATTTATTTCTACTGGTCTTTAGTTTAATATGACTCATTAGTTTTCTTTGAAAAACTTTTTTTCGGGAAGTTTTTTAATTAATTTCTATTCGTTGTAATTGTCAAAGTTCGTTATTGGTAAGTATAACGAATATTTCTCCAGTTTTAAGTGTGTTTTGCGTAAGAATTAGAATATTCGATTCTTACTTATTAATTCTAATTATTTTCTTTTGATTTATTTCACCACCCCTTTTATTATTCCCTGAAAGTTTCAACAAAATGATCTTATACATTCCTGGGATGTTTCAGATACTTCCTTCTGACAGATATGTTTTTGATTGATTTGCATAGTATCTTTCGACGGAATATTCTGATCCATAGCCACTCAGAAGACTTTAAGGATATACTAATTTGATAAGCTGGACGCACATAGTGTCTTTTTATTTATTTTAACAACCCCCTCAACATTCCTTGAAGGTTCAATCCTTGTTAAGCTTACCCTAAAAGTTTCAACTTATTGCCGTAAAAGTTCCTGAGATATTGCTGATGGTATGTTAGAATTGACTCAACATCCCTCTAAACATTCCCCGAAAGCAGTCGCAAGTAGATACAGTAGCAGTTGTCAGCAGTTACAGTCAGAGTTGCAAGTTGTTAAAGTCAGAAATAGTCACGATCATAGTCGCAACCAGTTGCATTTGCAGCCATAGTAGTATTGGCCCTAAAAGTTTCAAGTTAATCCCCGTACCTTTTCCTAAGATATTGTAGATACACCTTTATGATAACTTGGATGCAGATAGTGTATTTTAATTTTCTTCAGCATCCTCCACAACATTCCCTGAATTTTTAACTTAATACCCTTAGTCTTTTTAGACGCACATATTATCAAACATTTTCCCCTTTTCCAATCATAAATCTTGTATGTTAGAATGGGTAATTAAAATCCTTGCCCTGAGGGATGTGGGGACTTGGGATCTCCGGAGGCATGGCTATTAGACCTTGTCACTATTTTGAATAAAATGGCCTTTTAAGATTCAAATCACTGTAAAAGGGGTAAATAAACGGCCAAGAGGAGGGGATGGCCATGTATTTCCTTTTTAAATTTCCTCTTAGCATGATTTTAAAGTTTCTCTTAACCATTTCTTGAATACTGCAACTGTGTCCTTTTCACAGTCCTCCTGTGAAACTGTGTTTCACTAATCTTATTCCTGCAGCCATTTTTCTTGATGTAAAGAAAGCTTTTGACAGCCTTACACATAAGATTCTCATTGGTAAACTTTGTCATTTTGGTGTCCGTGGGGAAGCATTGTCTTGGTTCTCGTCATACCTAACTGACAGATCTATCGCCACAGAAGTTACAGACGAAAAAGTTCCAATTGAATACGGAGTACCCCAAGGTTCTATTCTTGGGCCAACCCTCTTCCTCATATATGTGAATGATCTCTACCGACTTTTTAACACCCCAATTAACAATGTTTCACAATGTGGATTGTGTCACAAATCTTACTCTCAGAGTACGTTGGTGTTCACACCTAATAGTCAAGAAGAATTAATAGCATTTGCAGATGACACTACTTTAGGTGCTGCAGCTCCGGATGAATCATCCCTTATTCTAAAGCTTCAAGCAATGACTGAGAAAATACTCTTTTGGTTTGACATAAATCAACTAACTTTAAATGTAAAAAAGTCCTACCTTCTTATTTTTTCTCGTAAAGGTGTGAGCTGCCCCACAATTACTGAGCTTCATACACCAAGAGGCTCCATAAGTCGTCCCCCGGATCGATATGTGCGATTCCTGGGAGTTCTTTTGGATGAAAATTTATCATTTAAGTGGCATGTTCAAATAATAAGAGTGAAAATTTCCCGTGGACTTGGGATCATCCGAAAATTAAAGCGTTTATTCCCTTTCCCTATCCTCCGTCTTTTATACTTTTCTCTTATTTACACTTATATATGTTACTGTTCGTCTGTGTGGATGTCCACATTTCCCTCGGTACTTGCTCCTATTCACAATCTTTATGAGAAAGCGGCAAAAATTTTCCAGTCGGCTACACACACTCCTCTTGACCTCCTCAAAATTAAAGATATTTATGTTTTATCTCTATCTTCGTTGGCATATCAATATTTCCAGGGAGATCTCCCATGTTGTTTTTCGGGACTGCTTAAACTAGTAGGGGAAGTAAATTTATATATCGTTCATAACCGGGAGGATGTGATGATTCCAGCTAGTCCCTCGGTTCGTTCAGACTTCGGCCTGGCTGTGACTGTGGGACGTGCTTGGAACTTGGTTCCCGCTGAGATCCGGCAGTCACGAACACTTGGCTCCTTTAAGAGACAGATGAAAAGTTTCTTATTAAAGGCTTCTTATTAGATGTTTCTTATGGTTTATTTATTATTATATTTTCCTTTTTTTTGGGTTGTTGTTTTGTTGGTGTTGTATCCTCGATGACGCGAGAATTTTAATTTGTATTTTATTATCGGGTGATGTGAGGGTCGCTGTTTCGTGGGGACTGCCGGTGAGTTGGTTTCTTTTCCCTACATATTTATATCTAGATGTTGTTTAGTATGTTTATGACAAGTTTTTATGATTCTTTATTTATTGTATGCCGTTTCCCAAATAACGGGCCATTGAGCCCTTTGGGATATTGTATTTGTTATTGTTATTTTATGAAAATAAATAGAACTTGAACTTGAATATATAAACAATGGGCAATCTTTATAATCGAGAATCCTTGTCGGAGGGGCTAAGGGGCTTTTCGCCTTTCCTTGAGACATAGTCATTTGACTTTTACTATTTTTAACAAGATAGCTATTCGAAAATTTTGATCATATGTCTTTGGGGGGATTGCAGCTAAATGGGCATTCCTGGCATCCCTGTCAGGTACACGTGCCCTGGAAGCAAAGCGATTTGACGTTTTGTCTAGTTCGAACAAGGTAACAATTAAAAAAATTTCATTATTATTTAGGAAGGGCAAGGAGGAGAGGAGAGCAGGTTTCCCACCAATCACTTTTTAACATACCTTGAAAGTCACAACTTAATACTTTAAGGCATAACTCAAGAATGACTGAGTATATTAATTTGGAAATTTCGCAAAATGATAAGAGAGATGATCAATTGACCTTAAAGTCAATATTTGCACGCACTACTAATATAACTACCGCCACTACTACTGCTGTCACTATTACCTCTAAAACTACTGCTTCTGTTGCAAGTACTACGAAGGCCGAGGATACTGAAATGAAAATCTGACGAAATGTTGAGGAACTTTCCCAAAAATTTCCACCTCTAACCTAAATCCAAACTATTCCCTCTTACCAACGACAAATTCTTCAAATCCTCTGTATTCAACCCAAATTTAAAATAAACCTCTCCCCCAACAGTCTTTAGCTTGGAAAAAACCCTCAAAGACATAGATTGGTCCTTATGAGCTTGCCATTCTTGGATTTCTTGGTCATCTAGGATTCGCTGGAGTTTCTTCTATACTGACACGCTTTCATACATTGAGCCTTTTCTTCATTCCACATCTCTGAAAGGCCACAAAGATCCAATATTTTCTTGACCTGATTTGGCTGCGAATTATGTCTGCTGTCCTGGGTAATCTGGCTGAAGTACCTGGGTAATCTTCAAACGAATATGAAACGTCATTTTGTTTTGTTTCAATTAGTTTGTCAAAAAATTGATTAAAGGCTTTGGGACCATGACAAATAAGTCTCAGACAAGAGTCCAAAGCTGGAAAAACATTTTTCATTGCATCATCAATCGTTCTCTGAGTAAAATTTCTCTTCTGCACTGACAATCTTTAAAAATACTCAATTAAAATTAATTATTTTTCTAAAGTAACAAGATTTCCTTTAGTTGTCTGTCGGTCCACTTTGTTCATTTTTAGTCTTCACGCTCTCATCGGTGATTATGGACTAGCTAACAAAAGCCATTTGGGAATCAAACAGGTAGACTGAAAATGATTCCCCTATAGCAACAATCAGGTCTACTATGCCATTACTTAAAAATCAAATGTACTATAGTATTGCGTAAGATCCAGGTGCACGTAATAACGTATAATGGTAATTCTTTGTTCCTGAAAAATCAACACAGAATTACGTAACGCTCCGCTCCTTGTTCCTGGAAATAGCGCAAAATTCCTTTGTTCGCAAACAACAAAGTGAACGAAGGCCCTGTGTGTGAAGCAGAAAATAATAGGTTATGATCAATTTGGACTGTGTCCATACTTGGGAGGGCCCTGAAGGTTTTTCCCTATACCCTTAAGTTTTTAAAACAACTAGGACGTAACGTCTATATTTGAACCTTGATTGTCGGGGCCCCTGAAGGTTTTTTCCTGGCCCTCAAGGGTTTTTAAACATTTAACATAACAACCAAAGAAATCTTAAAGAAACATTCCCTATTGTGTAACAAAGACCTGCATCTTGAAGAAATATTTCCTATTATATAATGACCACCTGCATCTCTTAGAAAACACTCTCTATTACGTAAAAAACACTTGCATCTTGAAGGAAATTAATAATACCTGCGTCTTGAGGGAATCGCTGTTAAACTTCTTCGTGATCTTAAACCCTTAAGGAAGAAAAGAATAGCGGCTGTGCGCTGGCTTAAATTCAAAGGACGGTCACTACTATTTGCCCTTCCAAACCATTTTATGAGACTTAAATTGAAAATGTATCCAGTTGCTGCTCTCCAGAATTTTTTTTTCAATAATTTTGTCTGTACTATTGTTTTCATGCCTATTTGCGTCGAAGGTAAGCCTACCCCAAACATCAAAACAAGAACAATAGGGAATTCTTTTCGTAAGACGTTGGAAATCTAATTTGAATGAATATTTCAGCCCTATGTCCAAGGGCCGTCCTCGGCAAAACATAGATATATAAAAGAAGAAAAACTTACAGCAACATAAGACCAATAAAACTAAAATGAAAAAAATTTTTAAACAATATCAGCATCCTTACTTCAGCGACGTCCAACCAGGACTGATAAATAAAGTGAGATGAAACAAGGCAACCCATTGAAATGAAAGAAGAATAATCAAAAACATGTTTTTAGTGCTAATCTTGCCTTTTTGGCATCTAATCGCAACGGTCTGTTTGTTCCGTGTTAATATCTAGTGGTTTTTAAAACATTTTGTGACATCGTTTTAAATTAAATTTATTAAATTAAGTTTTTAACTTAATTAAATTAAGATTATTTTTTAATTAAGCCTGGTCGTATCTGGGTGTATTTTTACAGTTTAACCCTTTGCCTGTACCTAGATTTTTAGATTTCATGCCTGCTGTGTGCAATAATTTCAGTGTTGCGCATTTACTCGTGTAGAGCAGTTTGATGTATTTAGATGAGGCAAGTTAGTTCGTGTTTACCAGTTAACGATCATATTTTCGATTTTTCAAATAAGAATATACACAAAGGGAGAGAAATTAAGAATAGTTATTCAAATACAAGAAAATAGTCGTGCTGAGCAGTAAACTTTAGAAAAACAAATCGCAAAATACTCACTCGGAGCGTATGGGGCAACAATTTTATTTTTGCGGACACGTACGTCCGTAGCACCTAAAGAGTTAACGAAGCTCACTCCCGAAGTAGGAGGAAAACGACTAGAATGTATGTTGATAATTTGGTTACGTCTAGCTCAGGGTTTTCTCTGGTTCACAGGGGGACCAAATTATGAAAAGTGTTAGAGGGGGGAACATAAAACAGTTTTGATATAATTGAGCTTAGAAGGTTGTGGAAAGATGAATTATTCTCTAAGAATGATTTTGAGCATTAATTTGATTGGTTTGGTAGAGCATAGGTAGAACTGTAATCAAATTACATTTTTTTTGGGGGGGGGGAATAATTTCGTAAACCATATTGGCCTGCCTTAACAAAGGATAAAAATTTAAAAAAAGGAAAACCGAGAATAAGGTTTTATAAGGCCAATAAAACTACTTGATGAAACAAAACGAATATATCGAAAGGACAACCGCTTTCCTTTTTGGTGCTAGAAAAAGAAACAAAGTAAGTTTCAAAGAAACAATATTCATATATTCTGAGGAAAAAGGACAAAACAAACCGAATAGAAATAGAAAGACAAAAAAAAAACAATGTGAATGTCAAAATGAACAAAAACCACACATTGGAATAATTGAAAGCCTAGCAACGTGGAATAAAAAAAGACAAAAGGTAAAATCAAAATTAACAGAATTAAAGACATTAAGAGTCAAAAAACCTAACTCAAAATCTAGCCAGTCACAGAAATCAACGAATAACAGCCAACAATATTCTAGTTAAGATTCTAGACAAGTGACTACGGATCTAAAATTCTTTTAAAGGAAACTAATAAAATAACTAAGCAGAAAACTACATCACATTTGTCTAATTTTAAGAAAAGCTTTTACACCCAAGGGGTCGGAAACTCTTATCACTTTGTGAATGTGAAAGTGATTTGGAATTTATCTTGGAATGAACAAATTATCAGCAACTCATCTAAGAAAACCAAAAAAAGAGTCACTTATTTTAAAACTGCCCGTAACTCTGTCAAGAGCACAACCTGAATTTGAATATTTACATATTTCAAACGCCTTTCTGTGTTGGCAGGGTCTTTTCATATTGTTCAGGATCTTTAAGGGAAGTATGTATATAATTGTGACTTTGGAAGTAGCATGGTTTTAACTATTTTGTTTAGGTGTTCTTTTAACCTCTTTTTGGATAACTGGTAATTTATTGGTTCAATGTATTTGTATCCCATACCACGTCCTGGTATTTAAAAGGGATGTTGTTTGTGCGTTGAAATTGAAGAAAGGAGTGAATTCGCTACTGCCGTACCGGGATAAAAGCGCTATAACATTTTGTACTTGAAAGCCGACAGTTTTAAAATGCTAAACTTAAATTTTCATTTACGATGTTCTTGTCCAGAGGGCTCTACGTTTAGGGAAATTTTTGTTTCCTTCGTAAAAAAGTTTCAGGATTCTATTACGTAAGGTCTTCAAATCATTCGTTTATTGAAAATGATTGTGAAACCATCACTCAAATCATAATATCTTATTTTTTTGGAGAAATTCTATCCCATTTCTACTTGAGAAATATAGACCCAGTTTCAATTCCGATTTTAACACCTGCTTATCGAAAGTTCAGAGATCCACTCTCTACGGGTAATAGCTTTTCTTGAAGAGCGCTGTTCCAATTTCGCAGAAGTTATTTGTTTCTCATGTTCTTTCTTAACTAAACATGGAATCCATCACCGTATAAAATAAAGGAAGGTTAGAAACTATTAGTACCATACTGGGACGAACTGGCTAAAACTTTTTGATATTTGAACACTTAAGGGCTTATAATATTTTGGTCTGCGATATTAGGATTTAGATATTCGATTTAGACAAATATGAGATATTTTTCTGACAGTTTTCCTCTTCGTATTAAATTTGGGTACTTGTGTATTATTCAGAACACACTCCATAAGTGAAGTTGGGTTCTTTCGTGAAACAAACTACAGTGCAGGTACGTTTTAATTAAATATTTGGTACTTGTTCATTATTCAGTTGATTCAATTCAGAACACACTCAAGAATTTTGCTGAGAAAAATTTAGTTTGCTACGCCTAGTGATAAAAGATAGTGTCTGAACTGAGATTGAAATGAAGATTTTAACACAATTCTTCACGACATTTCTGCGTTCTGGGTACATAATTCTAAGTTGTAATTTTACAATTTTCCTAACAAAGTATTTTATTTTCATCATTTTTTGTTTTATTCCATTAGCTTAATCAAAATTTTGAGCTATATATTTGCACATTAGGGGTGGGGTGCATTATATCAAATACCTAACTTAACCTAACTTAACCACCTCTATATATAAAATATTTCATTAAAATGTATCTGCATCGTAGTTTGTTTTACGAAAGAACCTAACTTCACTTATTGAGTGAATTCTGAATAATACACAAGTACCTAAATTTGAAATACATAACCACAGAAAATGAAGAACGGAGAGAAATTGCTACTACCGCGCTCAGAGCCACATTTAAAGCTTTGACGCTCCTAGGCCGATTCTGACCTCTCACTTGCCATTCTTGAGAATGGCCAAGGAATTCCTGTGTTATTTTAAAATTACTTTTGTGAGTAAACAGCTCAGTGGCGGAATAAACCTGGTACTTTTGACAATAAATCATATCGTTCCAGTTTTTATTAAGAAAAATTAACTCACTGATGACTTGTTGCACCCCCTGCCTTTGTGCGCTCCTTGGCCCGCACTTAGCGGGCTTGCTTGAAAATCCAAGTCTGAACGTGCTGGGATAAAAATGCTAAAGTGAGATTTTTTGGATATTTGAAAGCTGAAAGTTAAAAAAAATGAACCTAAATTTAAAATTTTTGACATTGGGAGAGTTCAATGTAGAAGCGAACTTTGTGCACTTTCTTTGTGTTAATTTAAAAAAAAAAAAAATCCCGACAGAGAAGTTTTTTTGAAGTAAAGTAAAGGTCATATTAAACTTAAGATCAGCAGAAATGAAACCTATAGTAAATAAAACTCAAAACGGCTCGAAATTACTATTAAGAAATAAATGAACCCAAAAATGAACGAAAACTAGATTAACAATCAGAGCAAACAACATACTCGTACAACAGGTACTAATATAAACGAATAAATAAATCTTAAACGAGTAAAACTTCAATTGAATATGCAAATCAAACATGAAACAAACAAGATTGTGACTACTGCCCCCTTCTCTGGCTGTAAAAGTATAAAGCCTACTGCGACATTGGCGCTCTACCGAAAACCATATGTCTTGAACAGTCTTGGAAAGAACTAATAAAACATGAATATTTGATGTATAATAAAATTGATGGCTGAACGCTTATTAGTTCAGGATTTTTTTTTTTTTCACTGCAATTTTCATTTTATTTTCAATATTGTTATAAGTATAAAAGAAAATTTTGCATTATTGTTTTCAGTAAAGCGCCAATTACGCAGTAAGCTTTAGACTCTTAATATTAGGGAAGGGGGTAGTTGCCAAATTCTTATTTGTAGTGAACCTTTTATTCCCGGTATTAGAAATTTTAGACTTGCTAAATTTCGAAATGTTGGATAAAAGCAAGGTTTAAATTACCAGTTTGGTTAAATAGCATATTATCTTATTACTTTTTAACTCCAATGGTCGCTAATGTTTCCACACCAGAAAAAGAAGTCCGTTATCGTCGGTATAAGAATCCTCTCATATTGTCTAATTAACTGACATTTTTCATAACAAGTGCATGGCATAGTTGCCAGATTTTCGGCAGAACCTATAGCCCAAACCGACGCAACCACTAGGCCAAAAGTATCGAACGCTATTATAAACTTAATATGCCCTATTATAGCACTATTATGGGTAAAACGAGGAAGATTTACAATCGGCATATGAGATAACCTACACTTATAAGCCAAAAGCAAAATAAGAGTCCTGTGACAGCAGTTTATTTACCACCCCTCCGAGAGATGGTTGGAGTCTAACCCCCGCCGAACCCCAGAAAATACGTCCCCATGGAACAAAAACTATAACAAATGACCTAGTCAAACTCAAAACGAGCAAAAATTAACATGAGTAGGGCTGGTAACCCCCACGCCCTCTCAGAACCAGAACATAGTTTGCGCTTTACTGAAAACAAAATACATTTTAAGCGTTTTCACTTGTCTTACTTCAATAAATAAAGAAGTATTAAAAAATTAAGGAATGAAAATCAGAGCAAGTGAATTAAACTGGAAATCCAGGGTTAATATTTTTTTTTTTTTTTTAGTCAAGTGCAAATTATGTTCTGGTCTTGAGAAGACAGAGTTGCTGTCGGTCCTACTCCTTTTAATTTGTTGCTCGGTTTGAGCTTGACTCGGTTATTTATTTTATGATTTAAATAAACAAAATACGTTCAAAATGTTTTAACTTTTTTAACTTTAATAAATTAGAAATTATTAAGACTTTATGGGGTACATATCAGTATATGTATACTAAACTGTTGGCCGAAAGTTTGGCGAAAGTTAAACTGTAGGCAAAGTTGTAATAGTAGTCAGAGTAGTAGTGTTGAGATTACTGTTAATAATAATAACGGTAGTACTAGCAGCAGGAGTAATATTACCATACTGTATATTGGTCAGTAGAACATCCCTCTCATCAAGTCCTGGAAGTTTCAACTTAATGCCATTAGTCTTTGCTATGACATTTTTGATATATCCTTTTTGAAAACCTGAATGTTCATATGCTTCTTGAAATTTTCTTTTCAATGCTCTTAGCCTTACAAGTAGTTGCAATAGAAGTAGTAGTTTAAGTAGTAACAATAGTAGTAAATATAGGCCTAGCAGTGATAGTAGTTTTAGTAGCAGTGTGTACATATTGCCTTCCCCTTTAAGCAGTGTCTGAAAGTTCTAACTTAATACCCAAATAAATTCTTGAAATATGCTTTTTTGAAAATGTACATGCACTTGGCGTCTTTTGATTTACTCAATATTAGAAATGAAGTAGTGTGGTAGTAGTAAGGGTAGCAGTAGTTGTGGCGATAGTTAAAGTAGTGGCATTAGCATTCAAATGTTGCCTTTTTGATCATCCCCCTTATCATTTCCTGAAAGTTCCGAATTAATTTACTCAGTCATTTCTAAATTACACATGCGCAAATTTTTTTGCGCGCGGCGTGGCTTATGCCGTGGCGCAATGTCCATCAGCTATGCTACTTTATTGATTTTTCAAATCATGGATATTAGCTGTCAGTGCCTTACGAGTTTAGAGGCCTTTATGTTTCTTGAGTGCCAAAACTAAAAAGCTTTTGCACCATTTTTATATTCAAAGAGACTGGATCTGGGCACTAAAGGACCAACTTTAGTTTCATCACATGTAACAGAATGACAATATATATATATTTTTTTTTTGAAAAATCTTTTGTCACCATCATAAATCGACATTCCCAAAGTAGAACTAGTCATAAATTTACATCAGAGAATACTATTAACGAAGCAATTAAACTTTTTAATTCTCAACAACAACAACAACAAAAATACTGATACCATTGGCTTTTCACCTTATAAAAGTTAGATAGGTACTATAAATTATGTGTTCAATTCATTCAACTCCAGTAAAAAAAAAATTGTTACTTTTAAAACATTATTTTTCTTCTTTCTCCTGAGTCTTAATTAAAGCCTCATCCATATTGTGAATATTAAGAAGCTTCCTTGGTGCTGGTGTTGGCCGAGCCTTTAAGTACCGTGGCTGTGGAACAGGTTGCCTCTTACAATCCACCAATTGAGAGTCTTCCTCGATACCAATTTCAGCATCACATGCAGTCTCTAAACTTTCACTATTTTCATTATTATCGTCACTACCATTGCTCACTAAATACTCATCATTTCTCACCTCCTGAATAGGAAAATCTTTTAGAACCATTTTGTTCACCGTGTCACAATTATTTGGCACGTGACTTGAAACAATGTCATTCGAATCGATATTATGTTTCTTTGGAAGATCCGGGTATAAGGATTCATAAGGAGGTGGACTACTAAAAAAGGTTGCTGTTATATCCTGTTCACTTATCTCCACTTGCTTATCATTTATCGCTCTGCTGTTTACTTTATTGACACGCAAGCTTGGTTTTTTATCAACATATTGATTATAAGGTCTTAAAATACAAGTCGGGACAAATCCAACATTGTCACCAAATGAAATTTTTGACATGTCCCCTTTCTTCTTTATTAAATAAATCATTTCCCCTTTTGTAACTCGAATTTCTCCATTTTTCGCTTCGTAGTCACAAATAGCTGTATAAGGCTTAGCATTTGAAATCTCATATCTGCGGAAACTAGCTGTTAAATCTAGTTGTAACTGTTCCTTATTTTCTTTTACAAAAGCAAAGTTGTCAAGTTTTGACCTTGAATTTCTTACACTTTCTTCATACCTTGCTTCAATATCATCAATTAAAGAGTCAGATATGCCAGTATATGCTGCTAATTTGTAAGCAGAAGCAGCTTGCATGGCAAGAAATTTTTTCCTCAGTTCCAACTTTCTTTTCTCTAGTTTAAGCACTAATTCAGTTGCCATTTTCAAAAATACTGGTAGCTCGTTTGATAGCTGTAACTGAACATAACTATATGACCGAACTGAATCATTTACTTTGTACTGAGATGATGCATCTTGCGAAACGGATTTTACTAAAGTTGCTTGCTTGAACTCCATAAGTAATGATTCTCTTGTTTTGATAAGTTTATCAACCTCTTCAAAAATGCTGATTAGTTCATCAATATGTTTAGTTACAGATTCATTTAGTGACTTTTCAACAAATGTTTTAACTTCTTGATTGAATTGTCTACTAGTGTTTACAAAGGCTGTGTAGACAGGGTTGTCATCTTCCACATATTCTTGGATGGATAGAGCCAAAGACAGTTGAGATTTTGAGTAAGAAATCATTTCTTGCTCCATCTACAAGATAAAAAATATCATTCGGGGATAGTTCACTATGAAGGCTGAGATTTCCGGCTAAAAATAAAAATAAAACACTAAATGGACACAATGGAAAATGTTATACGTTATAAGATAAATCGTACACATACCGAAATTCGAGGAAGAAGCACTTCCCCAAAGCCCCGCTACGTACACGCGTACGTACGTACTATATTGTAAATAAATTCTTATTTAAGAATAAACTGAAATGAAAATTTTTAAAGACAACCGCATAAAGTAAAAAAATAATATATAAATCAACATAAAACAAAATATATTAAAAACAAATAATCATCTGGTTATGATTTATTTCGTAGAAATAACATTCCAGGCTAAAACTTCGAAAAAAGATTAAACAGAAGCGGACAGAAAATATGATGCATTGTAATTACTTAAGGAAGGATTAGGGCCAATAGCCCGGCTGTATATATGTCCACGTCAAAATTTCAAGGCAGACTAGAGTCAACAACTACAGGACTACCACTAAGAATTTACCAAAATTAAGGAATTAAATTAGAAAAAAATCCAAGTTTTTAAAACAAATCCCAAGAAGTTAAGCGGTGATCATGCATATATAGGCCTACTGTTTGAGGGTATACTGTTTACAGAGTATACTGAGTACCCTCAGTATACTGAGGGTATACATATATGTATACCTATATGTAAGCCCTGGTCAAAGTTTGCAACTTTTAGCCCCTCCCTTGGGGACTGTGGGGAAGTAAGTCGTCCCCAAAGACATAGTTATAAGGTTTTTCGACTACGCTGAATAAAATGGCTATCTCAGAATTTTGATCCGTTGACTTTGGGAAAATATTTAGCGTGGGAGGGGACCTAGGTGCCCTCCAATTTTTTGTGCACTAGAACTTTTCATTTCCGTTAGAATGAGCCCTCTCGCAACATTCTAGGACCACTGGGTCGATACGATCAGCCCTGGAAAAAAAAACAAATAAAGACGCATCCGTGATCTGCCTTCTGACAAAAAATACAAAATTCCACATTTTTGTACATAGGAGCTTGAAACTTCTACAATAGGGTTCTCTGATACGCTACATCTGATGGTGTAATTTTAATATTCTATCACTTTTAGGGGGTATTTCCTCCTGTTTTCTAAAATAAGGCAAAATTTCTCAGGCTCGTAACTTTTGATGGGTAAGACTAAACTTGATGAAACTTGTACATCTAAAATCAGCATTAAAATGCAATTCTTTTGCTGTTGCTATTGGTATCAAAATTCAATTTTTTGAGTTTTGGTTACTATTTGAGCCGGGTCGCTCCTTACTACAATTCGTTACCACGAACTGTTTGATGGATACATCAAAGGAATCGAACTTCGATGTTTATTCAAAATACATAAAATTCATCAAGTTTAATACTACCCATCAACAATGGCGAGCCTGAGGAAATCTGCCCAATTTTTGAAAAGGGGGGACGCACCCAAAACATTAAGTGTTCTTAAAGAAACTCGCACCGTCAGATTCAGCATATCGAAGAACCTTACTGTAAAGGTTTCAAGGTCATATATATAGAAATGTAGAATTTTGCATTTTTTTTTACAAGGAGAAAGATCACAGATATGAATGAATGAACGAATAATACTTTATTAAAAAACGAACTTTCACAACAAATGACACATTAACATGACGCATTACAATTTTCATTCATTTAGGATTTCAACAAACGCTGGCACAAAGCTTTTTCTCTAATCCTCGGTTCTTGCATTGATTAGATTTAGAAAAAGGATTTTTTTTTTCCTTTTGATCAAGGTAATCAAATATATATTTTATATAGTTGGAATCAGCTTAAAAAGCTAATTCTGTTGATGTATCTGTTGTTATCAAAGTTCTGTTTTAAAGTTTTTAGGAGTAACCTTACCCATCAAAAGGTATTAGCCTGAGAATATTTGCCTCATTTGAAAATAAGGGGGAAAACCCCTAAAAGTCATTAAATGTTAACGTAAATCACACCATCAGATTCAGCGTACCAGAGAATCCTTCTGTAGAAATTTCAAGCTCAAGGAACACGCCCAAAACATTAAATGGTCTTGAAGAAACTCACACCGGCAGATTCAGCATATCAGAGAACCTTACTCTAAAGGTTTCAAGGTCCTATATGTCAAAATGTGGAATTTTGCATCTTTTGCAAGAAGAAAGATCACGGATATGAATGAATGAATGAATGAACGTAAATGAAATGTAAATGTAACTTGACTAAAACCAAACAGATAAACACCGAACCAATGAGGTTTACAAATTATCTTCCTAAGCCAACTTAGGCCTAATTTTTGCAGACTTGATTTTGACTTAAATAATTCTTGTCATAGCGCCCGTCACCGAGGGAGACCAAAGAACACGCTCCGTAGAACGTCAT
Source organism: Artemia franciscana (assembly GCF_032884065.1). Classification (NCBI taxonomy): domain Eukaryota; kingdom Metazoa; phylum Arthropoda; class Branchiopoda; order Anostraca; family Artemiidae; genus Artemia; species Artemia franciscana. Next base: position 37,469,280 of record NC_088866.1, on the reverse strand, counting down.
TCATATCGAATGTCCTACTTTTTATGAGTTCTTTAATTCTTAAAATTAACAAAATATTTTTTTTTTTTTAATTTTTTAAATTAAAATAGTCATTTTAATTTTAATTTTATTTAGTTTAATTTAAATTGAATTATTTAATTATTAATTAAGCTATCAATAAATTAATTATAATTATTTAATTTAAAATATTTAATTTTCAAAATTAAAATAATTCACCAAACGGCTACACTTCCAATTAACACTGGCATTTTTTAATTCCTGTCTTCCCATGTCAGATGTAACACGTCGGGCTGACAAGGTACGGAAGTGGAATTCCTTGAGGAGGAGAATGTAAGGCGCTTTGCCCTGACCATAAATAATTCTCAGGGCTTTTTTCTAGATAATTTCTAGCCTATCGGACTGATAAACCGTAAGGCTAAAACGCCACACAGGGCAAGCATACCCTCCACTCAAGCAGTGGACGGATAAAAGATATATAAAGGAGGGGTATATGCGCTTTTGGACATTAATATTTAGCAAATAGCTTAAGGAGAGACAGAGATGTACAGCCCTGTTTAATAGTGGAACAAGCGTGGGCCTCCCATTTCAAATTGGTCGTCAGTGTGACCCCTAAGAGTTTAGTTTTTGTTATAATTATTTTATTAGGTCTTGGAGTTATAAACGATGGCTTTGAAGTGTTTATTTGTTTTTTGTTTGTTTGTTTTTCCTAGGGGTAATAGTATCAAACCAGTTATCTTAAAATATCGGAAAAGGGCTCATTTAATCGGAAATCAAAAGTTCTAGTACCTTTTTAAAGTTACAAAAAATATCAGAGGGCAGCTAGCTCCCTTCCACGCCCATTTTTTCCAAGGTTTCACTAGAAAGTAAATTGCATCCAAAGGTAGCTAGTCAATTATAATGTTTGACCCACACCTGTCGTTAAAAAAAAAGTCAAAATTTGTGCCTTAAAATACTTCTCATTCCATTTAAACTGTTTTTGCGTTCTGACCAGTCGTTTTTAAAGAATTAGGACTCCAAGTCAACTTTTGCGCAAAGAGCCAGGGTTGATAAGAGGACGTCCCCCTCATAAATGCAATAGTTTCTGTTCGTTTAAATAGAAGGGCATAGTAACCAGCAGTTTCTAAGATACTGTCAAGTGAAAAAAATTTCCCATAAGCGTTTCTTCAGAAACTAAAACAATTATCATGGCTGCACAGAAAAACTACATGTAATTAGGGAAAAAAGTTTGAGAATTTCAAAAAAAGAGCCTGAAACTATTTAAAAATGGGCTCAAAATGAAATAGAAAGTTGACCATTGAAATCAACATAATTGAATACCGTACAGTAGAAGTTTACACCCCCAAATTATAAAAAAAAAGGAAAACCGTTTTTTTTTGCATGGTTATTAGTGATGTATCTCTCTTTTAGTGCCAGTACTAATTATAGAAAGATCACTAACGGATCATTTGAAAATTAATGCTCATATCTACGTGTTTTTTGCTTTTTAATTTGCTGCAATGGCACCGCAGTGAAGTGCCACCTGGGTTCAAAAACAGTGCCTGTTGGTGTCACTTCCAGAGCGAAGAAGAGAAGGGAACAAGAGAAGGTTAGGGTTCCGTTTAAAGGACAGGCTTGCTGTTCCATGGGCATTCAATAATTTTGATGAAGGATTCTTTTTCTGACTAAACACTAATATAACAGAATCCTTATTAGGGTACAATCAGAAAATTTCTGTTAATAGAATTTTCGAAGTCTTTTCCAGTACAACTAACCCCCATGCCCCCCAATGCTTGTATATAGCTTCATATTATATCCAAATGTTTAGTGATTCTGATGTTTTATCAGAATCATTCTGATGTTTTAATCAGCCTCATAGTATATCCAAAAGTTTAATGATTCTGATGTTTTGCATTAGTTACTCTCTAAACGATTCGCATCGCGGTAGGACAAAATTGTTGAAGCATTGGAAGCGCAGTATTTAAAAGTGACAGTGCAGCGAAAAAGGGGGACCAGTTTCAATGCTATCAGCATCGACAAAGAATCGATGACAGATCCTTCTTATTTATTAAATTTTTGTTGTTCGTTTCTTACTGGTATTTTCTGTACATGTTAGTCACGTTATTCCGGCAGAAAAAGTCAACGAAATAATTCATCACAGCAGGCACACACCTAGGAGTTTACGTTGAAGGAACATACACTGTGGCACGGGGAAGGGGGCTGTTAGCTAGTACGAAAAGGGTAAATTGCCCAGAAACTTCAAGGGACATCTTAAACTTTGTTCACTTTAGAGAGGCGGCTCCCAAACTTGCATACCCCCCATAGTCAATGGCGGCCCCCATAGTCAATGTCTACTCAACTAAAGGAATGTGAAAATTATGAAAAAGTGACTTACCTTTTTAACTTTCTTAAAAAACCTTCGAGTATGCTCATAGAGCTTGTTAAATTCCTGCATTTTCTGTTGGAAATCGGTAGATGGCTCTGATAGTAGCTTATTCTCATCATCCAAATGAGTAAAATCGTAGAGGACGCTCGATATTCTCGCCACTGTTGAAGCATTACTCCTGAGGCACACTTCTGACATTTCTTGTTTCAGCTTTTCTTCATTTATATCCTCCACAATCCCTTTCATCTCCTATAAAATTTAGTTTCACTTAAAACTGTAATTTTTAAATACTACTTTAGAATATCGACGCAATTCCAATCTATTACTGTGTTTCCTTATCACCAAAGATAAGGAGATTTCATGAGGAAAACGCTTCAAATTATTTTTCTCACCTGCATTTTTTTCTTAATGGTGACCTGAAACTAAAAATAATTATTTATTCATAGTTAAAATTAGCTTCCATTTTATTAAATGATCAATTAAAACTAATTATCTCATCAACTTTCATTAGTTTGGTGCTCGAAAAGGCTTGACTTAAGTGTTGGAACCAGACACAGAACATAGTAATTTTTTTTAGAAAATTGACGCACTTTTTGAAATTTGAAAAAAACCTCTGTCTCCAGGAGATCGTTAGTTTGTCGTGGGGCACTACACAATTTTTAAGTTCTTGCACTTTTCTTGCATTCCTCGAGAATGCATTTCTCTTTTAACCTACTTTGTTTAAACTTTTGCTTTGATTACTTCACAAGAACAACTTCAAAATTTCCCATATTGTATAATTCCACTCTAGTTTATTTTGAGCTGTCTATCCTTTCTACTATTCCGATGTTGGCTATTTGCTAAAGCTATTTAGGCATGCATGTTTCGTCTAGGCCTAATTTGGTGCCAGGACCAAACCAGCCAAGTCACTCCTTCACGACAGACATACCGAATGAAATCAAATTGCATGTTTGATAATGAGCTTTGATACTTTATTGGGTGGCTTTTATACCAAAAATCTCAACGTTAATTTCTATTTTCTAATCGATAGGCATGTTGCATGTCTTCCTCTCCTTTCGAAATTGGATTAATATATGAAGCACCTTGAACACAGAAGCACCAATTAGATGGAGGGGACATTCTCCCCTTCCTACCTTTTCAAATTTACCTTTCTTGGCGTGTCCATAAAAACACTATAATGATCCCAAATGCTGCCCAAGCTTAGGGGTCCCTAAGCGGTAGCATATAGGCTACTAACAAATGGAGTAGTACGACCTTGTTTGTTCACTCAAACTTCAGAGGGGGCTCATTGGATTGGTAAGCAGAAGTTCTAGTAAGCTACCTTTTTTAAGATTCAGTGATTGAAGTGTGGATACCCCTCCCCCACTTCGTATTTTCCTGGATTGCATTGATTTGAAATGTATAGCTCTAGTTCCTTTTTAAGAGTCAAACATGATGGAGAGCAACTAGCCCCCCTCCCTGACATCCTCTTTTCCCAAAACACATTCATTTGAAATAATGAGATAGCCATTTTGTTACCAATAGTCCAAAAATAATATAACAGTGTCTTAAGGGTGGACACAAACCCCAAGAGGAGGATAATAAATTCTGCCTGGGGCATAGAAGGTTTTTATGGAACGGGTAGTCACATAAACTTTGGATCGGATGGAGCACATTTGAATGGAAGTTTTCTGAAAGGTCCAATAATTATGTCTTTGGTGATGTCAACCTCCCCGCAATCCTCGGGACAAGGGCTTTAGGCTAGGTAATTCGTTCATTGTTTAAGCCTAGTATATGTTATTGAGAAAGGTATGCATGTTCAAACGGTACTTTCCAAGATGACGCAGGATATTTAGGTGAGGCTTTCCGATAATGTTGAAGGAGCGTTGAACTAAATCAAAACATGTTATGTGAATACGGATTGTCAAAAGGGTGCATCACAGGAATAACATTAATTGTGATGAATAACATCACAGTACATTAATTTGGAAAATTGAGATATGAGATATGAGATATACATTTATTAAGAAAAGAAAACAAACATTATTCGCCAATCGCCTGCCAAGAAAGGCAGTAAGCTTGTAAGGGCAAGCGAGGTTATCACCCTCAGCTAATTAAAACCACATTCATATCACGCTACTCAATACAAAAGAAACTCAACTGATGAAGGAAGAAAGGAAAAAAAAGAGAAAGAGGAAAAAGACAAGAAGAAGACAGAAAAAAAATTAACAGAAAAAATTAACAGCAAGTAAATCAGGGAAATGCCTTGAATAGAATGACAACCTGGAACGGGCCTTACATCAAAATTATTCCCGAGATAAAAGAAACTTCTTTACCCGTGACTTGAAAGCCGGAAGACTAGGCACATTTTTCACACCCTCGGGCAAAATATTCCAAACATGGGGACCATAATGGCGAATCACAAAAGATGCCCGAGTAGTACTTCTAAACTCATGGGTTAAGTTATCAGCTTTTCTTGTATTATGATCATGACGGTCTTTATTAAAAGTAAAAAGATTTTCATAAGCAGGGGTGAGCAGGCGATTCAAATATTTATACGAGAAAATCGCAACTTGGTAATCACGAATTTGGCTACATCCATTAACTTATTCTTTTTAAAATGCTCATGAGCAGGAACCCCATCAGAATCCAGGAAATAATATTGGAGATTATCATGCTATGTGTATGTATATTGTCAAAATAGGGTATCTCAAGAATTGATTTGTATATAAAGTCGTAACTTCAGAGAATACTTAAAGAGGAAGATCGTCTGACTAAAACTACTGCTATTGCTCCATTTACTAATACTGTTGCTACTACAACTACTGCTACTACTACTACTACTACTACTTCTATTGCAACCACTTGTAGGGCTAAAAGCGTTAAGATGAAAATTTCCAGAAGTATATGAACATATAGGTTATCAAAAGGATATTACAGCAATGTAATAGCAATGGCTAATTGTATTAAGTTGAAAATTCCAGGACTTGATGAGAGGGATGTTCAAATGACCAAAAGGCAATAGGTAATACTACGACGGGTAATGAAAAGATTGAACAGGTAGACAGCTTCGCTTAACTCGGTAGTATTATTAGTAAAGACAGTGGAAGTATTGAAGATGTTAAAAGAAGAATAGCCAAGGTTCAGGGTAGGTATAGCCAATATTGCTCTGACGCATAGGCGCTCCGAAAAGCGGATGAAAATTTACTAGACGTTTTCCAGAGAAATTGCCTACACAATGTTCTGGCTACCTGGCTGGCTAACCGTATTTCAAACAGTAGGCTATACAAAAAATGTGGTTCAATCCAACTTTCTAGGGTTATAATGAAAGAAAAGTCGAAATGGCTAGGGCACGTTCTGCGAATGAAAGAGCAGCGTACGTAGCTGTGTTGGCCTCAGGCGGCTTGGCGCTGTGGTTAGTTGTTAGTCGTGGTAGTAGTACTAGTACTACTACCACTATTACCACTACTATATATACAACTACTACTACTACCGTTGAAAACAAAATACGTTTTAAATTTTTTCACTTCTCTTACTTTCATAAATGTAAAGTTATTAGAACTTTAAGGAAGAAATATCAGTTCATCTCAATTAAACTGACAATTAGCTGTCATTTTTTTCAGTAGAGAGCAAATTGTGTTCTGGTCTTGAGAAGACGTGGGGGTTATCAGCCCTACTCATGTTAATTTTTGCTCGTTTTTTAGTTTGACTCGGCTATTTTTTGTAATTTCTGTTCGTTTTGAGTTTCATTTATTTGTTGATGATAATTTATGGTAGTTTTACACTTTGGGATATTTGGGATATGCACTTTGGACCGTCCCCGAAATGGGTGGGAGGAGGTCATAAGAAAGGATTTAAGGGAAAGAGAACTTCGTTGGAAGGAGAAAGAGGAAGGCTTGAAGTAGATTGGGATAGAGGAGGGGCGTAAGTAGCTGCGTTAACCCCTGGGGGCTCAGTAATAAATGAGGTGTTAGTATTATATTTTATCAACTAAAACTGTTCATAGTTTAAATAATTTTTATTCTTGCTACTTTTTTATTATTATATGCTCATAGTGAATGTATCTACTCTTGAAATGGCACAGGCCATGGACTGGTAAAATTTTCGCCCAAAAAACTCAATAACTTTGCTTATTTTACTTGTCAAAAGTTTAAGAGGTAGGCTATGTATGTAAATAGCGCTTCGAATAAGATATAACTGTAATACAACTAAAAGTGACTTCAATAAGATTCTAAAAATAAACCATAAGGAATAGAGAATTTTTCTTTTAAACGCTGTTATGGCTCAAAAGCTGTTCGTTCATTTTATTGGCTTAATGTTTCTCACAGAGGAACTAATCAGCTTCTAAAACGGTAGAGCTACTTGTCTTTGTGAAAGTTACTTTTTCCTCTCTAAATAGATCTTTTTTATTTACGTTGGTTAGCTTGGAGCATTAGCTACCCAGTTTTAAAAAGGTGGAGCTATTTTCCTTTCCAGAAATAAGTAATCCTCTTTCACAAATGCATCATAAAAATGATCCAATGAATTTAAAGCATAATTTTCGATTCAGAAGTGTAGGACAGCGATCTATCTTTGGTAAAACTCCTCATATTTTAGATGTACTGTCACTTTCGGCAATGGCATTAATTTGTGTGGCAAGAAATGGACAAAGAGAGACAACTGTCCCACGTGCCCCAATACAAATTCCTTCACAAACTGGAATACAAAAGGCCGTCTCCTCTCTGCTCAAGAGTACAATGGAAAAAGTTGCAAAAGCACAGGAAGCTGATGGGAGCTTTGGAAACGAATTTAGCACATCTCTGGCAGTCCAGGTAAAACCAATATTGAACTTTTTATTTAGATATTGAACTTTTGCTTATGTAGTGATTTTGCAATTCCCAATAGGGGCATATCCAGGGAGAGGGATTGGGTTAAAACCTCAGTCCAAAGTTGTTGTCTAAATTTTATACTAGTCTAAGAGATGTAAAAATGATTTATTTTAACCCCCTGTAAGAATTATATGCCCAGGTAGCCTAAAGTAGTTAAGGGTTCCAAGACTAATCTTACTCAAGACTATTAGAAAAGATTCACAAGACGATATTCTGTTTTTGGGGTAGTAACACAGCCATACAACGCTGGTTCGATTTTTCTGGCAATACTGGGATCAACTGTCAATTCGGTGTCTTTGTGAATGAAAAACTATCATTTAAAGCATATGTTGAGGATGCTTCAAATATATTAGCACGATTTATTGGAATCATTCAAAAGCTTAGACATTTTAAACAAAATTTTAAATGTCCGTCTCGTTGATCCGTCACTTGGTCCATATTTCTAACAATAATTACTATTTTATTAGTGTACGTGGTAATGTTCGCAGTAGTGCCCGCTCTTTGGATTTAAACCGGCTTATAGCCGCTACTCTTTTCCTCCTTTGTTAAGATCAGGAAGAAGCTTAACAGTGGTTCCCTCAAAACGCAGGTGTTATTTTCTTCAAAATGCAGGTGTTTGTTACATAATAAGGAGTGAAGATGCAGGTGTTTGTTACATAATATGGAATGGTTGTTTTAGGATGTAGAAGTTTGTTACACAATAGAGAAAGTTTTCTTCAAGATTTCTTTGGTTGTTCCGTTAAATGTTTAAAACCCCGCGAGGGCCAGAAAAAATCTCTAGGGATCCCGTCAAATCAAGATGCAAACATAGACGTTACAGCATAGTTTTTTTGCTGTTTTTTAAAAACCTAAGGGCTAGGGAAAAAACCTTCAGGGACCTCCCAAGTAGGGACACAGTCCAAATTGATGATAACCCAATATTTTTCTGCTTCACACAAAGGGTCTTTGTTCTCTTATTTCTTTTTAAGACTAACGGGGAACTTTTTGCAATATCACTGGAAATATGGAGAAGGGGGCGTGAAATGTAAAGGAACATCATAATCTAACAATGAAATGGCCAGTTCCCACAGTTCAAATAAAAACAATGGCCAATTTAAGTTTATAAAATTATTTTCGCGGGGAAAAGGTGGGAAATGTCTTAGGTGTGATAGTACATGCCAGAGGTGTCATCGGACCAGTACATTGTGCCACGCTGGAGTTAATTGCTACAAGTTATAAGAAGAAACGCTATCAGGAATTTTTCTATAAGTTTAAACGAACGATTCTAGTTTAAAACGGATAATTATGTACGCCAGAGGGTGCCATCAGGTGGGTAATTATGCAACGTGTTGTCAATTTACCTCTAATGAGATTATTCGGAATATGATAAAAATTGTTATTCAAATGTGTGCTTGTCAATCAGGAATACATAATCTTGTCTCAAAGAAACGAGGCGTTTTCATTAAAACCTCTCAGTAATATATCTTTATGTGACTTAAATTTACCTCTAACGAAATTATGCAAAATACGAAGAAAAATATTATTCAAAACTGTGCTTGTCAATCAGGAGTAAATATTGTTATTCAAGAGAAAAACATTATTCAAATGTGTGCTTGTCAATCAGGAATACATAGTATTGTCTCAAAGGAACGAGGCTTTTTCATTAAAACCTCTCAGTAATATATCTTTATGAGACTTAAATTTACCTCTAACAAAATTATGCGAAATACGAAGAAAAATATTATTCAAATGTGTGCTTGTCAATCAGGAGGGCCTAGTCTTAGCTAAAAGAAACGTCGCATTTTCACTAAAAACTGTCAAAAATACCTCTTAATATGGCTTAGATTTACCTCTAACGGGATAATGTAAAATACGAAGAAAAATACGATTCAAAAGTTTGCTTGTCAACCAGGAAGGCCTAGCCGTGGCTTAAAGTATTAGGCGTTCCCATTTAAACAACCCTCCCCTCCCCCTTGTATTGGTTTCTAGGGTTCCCAACCTTCTTTTATTCACGCATTTTTGTTTTTATTTTACTCTTTATGAGTTTTTTTCACGTTTAGCGTGTCATGGTGGTGTGAATTGCCACAGGAGTGGGGCGTCACGTTTGGGATGGCTTGCTAAAGCACAGGCTTTAGGAGAATGCTTTAGGAATGATGAGGGAGTACCAGAGGGGGGTTATGGAGCAGCCAGTTTTTACAAAATCATTGCAAATCAGTGGAAGGCTCATTCAAGATATGTTTTATATTCTATGTTCTTTTTAAACAATAAGGAGATATAAAATTAAAGAAGACTTACATTGGAATATATCAAATATTTTGCAAAAGCTAAAGAGTGATGTCAAAGCTTAAGAACCATATTAAAGTGCAAGGAGGGGGTGGTTTATGAAAACACGAATCAATGGATTTAAAGCACATTTTTATCATGAAAATATCTTAGAATTTATTAGAAATAATAGGGAAATGGTCATTCAAGAAATTTTTAAACAATAAGGAAATATAAAATTAAAAACGAAACATACTGCAATAGATCAAATATTTTGCTAAAGATAAGGAGGGATGTTAAAACTTCTGAGCTCTTGGTATTGAATGGATCGGAAATGACAAGTAATCACAGTCAAGCTTTTCGTAATTGCTAACGGATCCCTAGTTCTACCCGAACCCCCTGGTACAATTTCTTATATGAAGACACAAATAAATTACCGCCAAAATTAGACAGAAAATTACTCATTACCTTTAACTCGATCACAATTCTACCGTGATTATACCGAAATTCTACCAAAGTTCTATCGTAATTCTAACCAAGGGCCCCTGATACTACTCTCTTATATGAAGACATAAACAAATTATTGCCAAAAACTATTGATATTGATCGTAATTCTACAAAAACCCTACCGTTATTCTAGCCAAGGTCCCTGATGCGATTCTCTTATATGAAGATATAAACAAATTATCACGAGAAATTATTGACATTACTCATAATTCTATAAAAATTCTACTGTAACTCAACTCAAAACCAATGATATTAGTCTCGTATCTGAAGATATTAACAAGTTATCACCAGAAATTATTGGCCTTACTCACAATTCTACCATAATTCCACCGAAATTCCACCGTAATTCTACCCAGAGCTCCTGATACGAGTCTCTTAAATGAATACATAAACAAATTATGACTAGAAATCATTGACATTACTCGTAATTCTACCAAAATTCTATCACGATTCTACCGTAATTCTACCCAAAGCCACTGATATTAGTTTCTTAAATGGAGACATAAACAAATTATCATCAGAAATTATTAACATTACTCGTAATTCTAGTAGAATTTTACCAAAATTTTGGTAATTCAACCCAAAGCACCTGTTAGTAGTCTCTTATATGAAGATATAAACAAATCATCACCAGAAAATATTGGCATTACTAGCAAGTCTACCAAAATTCTAGCGTAATTCTACGGTAAGATTTATGGAGCGATAGGCACTGATTTTGCTGGCCCTTATGGAGCGGTGGGCATCGATTTTTCTGGCCGTAAAAAGGGCCTTTGGTTCTAAAAACAAATGTGTAGGTAGTGTTCAATAGAAAATCAATAATACTGATCACTCATGGGCTCACTAGAGAAATGGGAGGAGTAACTGAAGTACCTGGGTAATCTTCAAACGAATATGAAACGTCATTTTGTTTTGTTTCAATTAGTTTGTCAAAAAATTGATTAAAGGCTTTGGGACCATGACAAATAAGTCTCAGACAAGAGTCCAAAGCTGGAAAAACATTTTTCATTGCATCATCAATCGTTCTCTGAGTAAAATTTCTCTTCTGCACTGACAATCTTTAAAAATACTCAATTAAAATTAATTATTTTTCTAAAGTAACAAGATTTCCTTTAGTTGTCTGTCGGTCCACTTTGTTCATTTTTAGTCTTCACGCTCTCATCGGTGATTATGGACTAGCTAACAAAAGCCATTTGGGAATCAAACAGGTAGACTGAAAATGATTCCCCTATAGCAACAATCAGGTCTACTATGCCATTACTTAAAAATCAAATGTACTATAGTATTGCGTAAGATCCAGGTGCACGTAATAACGTATAATGGTAATTCTTTGTTCCTGAAAAATCAACACAGAATTACGTAACGCTCCGCTCCTTGTTCCTGGAAATAGCGCAAAATTCCTTTGTTCGCAAACAACAAAGTGAACGAAGGCCCTGTGTGTGAAGCAGAAAATAATAGGTTATGATCAATTTGGACTGTGTCCATACTTGGGAGGGCCCTGAAGGTTTTTCCCTATACCCTTAAGTTTTTAAAACAACTAGGACGTAACGTCTATATTTGAACCTTGATTGTCGGGGCCCCTGAAGGTTTTTTCCTGGCCCTCAAGGGTTTTTAAACATTTAACATAACAACCAAAGAAATCTTAAAGAAACATTCCCTATTGTGTAACAAAGACCTGCATCTTGAAGAAATATTTCCTATTATATAATGACCACCTGCATCTCTTAGAAAACACTCTCTATTACGTAAAAAACACTTGCATCTTGAAGGAAATTAATAATACCTGCGTCTTGAGGGAATCGCTGTTAAACTTCTTCGTGATCTTAAACCCTTAAGGAAGAAAAGAATAGCGGCTGTGCGCTGGCTTAAATTCAAAGGACGGTCACTACTATTTGCCCTTCCAAACCATTTTATGAGACTTAAATTGAAAATGTATCCAGTTGCTGCTCTCCAGAATTTTTTTTTCAATAATTTTGTCTGTACTATTGTTTTCATGCCTATTTGCGTCGAAGGTAAGCCTACCCCAAACATCAAAACAAGAACAATAGGGAATTCTTTTCGTAAGACGTTGGAAATCTAATTTGAATGAATATTTCAGCCCTATGTCCAAGGGCCGTCCTCGGCAAAACATAGATATATAAAAGAAGAAAAACTTACAGCAACATAAGACCAATAAAACAAAAATGAAAAAAATTTTTAAACAATATCAGCATCCTTAATTCAGCGACGTCCAACCAGGACTGATAAATAAAGTGAGATGAAACAAGGCAACCCATTGAAATGAAGGAAGAATAATCAAAAACATGTTTTAGTGCTAATCTTGCCTTTTTGGCATCTAACCGCAACGGTCTATTTGTTCCGTGTTAATATCTAGTGGTTTTTAAAACATTTTGTGACATCGTTTTAAATTAAATTTATTAAATTAAGTTTTTAACTTAATTAAATTAAGATTATTTTTTAGGTAGTCTCATTATTTTCTCCCAGAATATCACCATTCTAACCAATCTAACACAACTTAAGGTAAAAAGCTTAAATCTCCTTTCAGTGCGACTGAACTAAATGAATCCTTGAAGCCTAAGATTCTTTTAAAATATATTAATCCGTTTATGAGGGCTGCCTCCTTCTCAATCCCTCGCTCTTTTTGCTAAGGTTATTACTTTGCGTCCCAATTCCTTAGGAACAACACCTGAAATATAAGGGCGGCTCAATTGGAATTAGATGGGTTGAAGACAGAGCAGCTCCCCTTATTTAGAGAATAATTACTTTTTTTGTGATTGAATCCTGCTCTTCACCTTCAATTGAAAAAAAAAGTTTACTATTCAATTTTGTGCTATAATTAAACAAAAAAAAACTATTTTTTTTAGATGAAAGTAAGGAGCGACATTAAAACTTAAAACGAACAGAAATTACTCTGTATATGAAAGGGGCTTTTCGTCCTCGACGCCTCGCTCTTTACGCTAAAGTTTGACCCTTTCTCTTAACTCGACTTCTTAAAAATTAAAAAAACTTTAGCGTAAAGAGCGAGGCGTTGAGGACGAAAAGCCCCTTTCATATTCGGAGTAATTTCTGTTCGTTTTAAGTTTTAATGTCGCTCCTTACTTTCATTTAAAAAAAACTTCTTTTTTTTTGTTTAATTTCTGGACGTTTTTAAATTAATGCATTTTTGATGTTGGCTCTCCGCGCATAAATAATTAAAATGAAATTTGCATATTAATTTTTTTGGGCTAAATGAGTTTTCCATAGTTATAATTGGAAGATTTTGAGAAAAAAGGAGCGAGAGAGGAGGCCTAGTTGCCTTCCAATTTTTTGATTACATAAAAAGGCAACTATAACTTTTAATTTTCTACTAACCATTTCATAAGTAAAAAATATACGTAACTTACGAATTAACTTACGTAGCGAACTTCTATATTCATATGTTTTATTGCGTATATGAGGGGGATCACCCCTCGTCGATACCTCGCTCTTTACACTAAAGCTTAAATTTTGTCCCAATTCCTTAAGAATAACCCCTTACTCACAAAGGCCGTAGAATAAATAGTTGAAATTACTGGAAATAATTTACCGTAAAGAGCGAGGTATTACGGAGGTAAACCCCTCATATGCGCAATAATTTCTGTTCGTTTTAAGTAATAATGCTGCTCCTCACTTTCAGTAGAAAAAACTTTTCATATTTATTTTTTCATTGTTTTTTTAAATAATGCTAGAAAATCCTGCGCCCCCTCCACTGAAAGTCTCTTCCCCCATGAGAAGTTCCTCCATGGAAAGATCCTCCCACGTAAACCCCCCTCCTCTCAACTCTCCCCCCAAACCAAAAAAATCCTCCTGGAAACGTCTATACACATCCCAGTGACCTGTAAACACAGGTCAAAGTTTGTAACTTGCAGCCCCTCCCACGGGGACCGCGGGGGAGTAAGTCGTCCCCAAAGACATAGTTATTAGGTTTTTCGACTATTTTGAATAAAATGGCTATCTCAGAATTTTGATCCGGTGACTTTGGGGAAAAATGAGTGTGGGAGGGGGCCTAAGTGCCCTCCAATTTTTTTGGTCACTTAAAAAGGGCACTAGAACTTTCAATTTCCGTTAGAATGGGCCCTTTGTGACATTCTAGGACCACTAAGTAGATACGATCACCCCTGGGAAAAAAAACAACAAAAAAACAAATAAACACGAATCCGTGATTTGCCTTCTGGCAAAAAATGCAAAATTCCACATTTTTGTCGATAAGGGCTTGAAACTTCTACAATGAAGTTCTCTGATACGCTGAATTTGATGGTGTGATTTTTGTTAAGATTGTGTGACTTTTAGGGGGTATTTTCCCCTATTTTCTAAAATTAGGCAAATTTTCTCAGGCTCGTAACTTTTGACGGGTAAGACTAATCTTGATGAAATTTATATATTTAAAATCAGCATTAAAATGCAATTCTTTTGATGTAACTATTGGCATCAAAATTCCATTTTTTGAGTTTTGGTTACTATTGATCCGGGTCGCTCCTTACTACAGTTCGTTACCACGAACTGTTTGATAAGCGTATTTAATATGGTAAATTCGAAATAAGCTCGTTTAAGCGATTCATACACTTGTTCACCGGAACCCTCTAACTATCTTCGCAGTTTTGTAGAATGTTTTGGAGCACGGTTTTAAGAATTTCAAGAAATTCTGGTAGAAATTTTTAGGAACTCCTTATCGGAGACACTGGCGAGTGAATCTGTGCGATTTATTTGAAGAAACAGAAGAAAAAGTCAAATTTTTCTTGTATGGAGTGAAGAGTCAATTCTGTATGCTCCATCATCCCTCTCTGACAACAACAAATTTATCTTGGGCTACAATGAATGAAGAAGACAAGAAGAAAATAAAACGAAACCTTGTTGCCTTGGAAAAGAAGTTAAAGCTAGACGATCAGTTTCAAAGGCTGTCAGTTCAGAAGAGGATGTTCAGCCAGGAAATGATGGATGATATCATGGTAGGCTAAGCCTATGCATTTAGGATTTTATTCTTGTTGTGTGCATAGAACCTATTCGAAATATTCTAATATCAGAATAAGGTAAAATTCTACTTTAGTGACTTATGGCTATCTCAGAAAGGGGTTAGGTTAGGAAAATGAAACTTTCAGTGATGTGTATAAAGGCTAACACAGTCATTTGTTTTTTTCAGTAAAGTGCAAATGGTAAATGTTTAGTTTCATCACAAGCTGTCTAAAGTGGGTATTACTGCATATAACAAGATTCTGTTGATTGCATGTTGTTTTTTTGTCATTATTAGAGAAGTGCATCCATTTTTTAGCTTTCTAAAATCCCCCTCCAGCTACACTAAAAATGCATAAAGTTGGCTGGCTTACAGGTAACATTACTTAAAGAGCAAAGTATATTAATCCATGCAAGGCCTGTATTCTATATTTATTCAACAAAGCCATAAAACTGAAAAAAAAAACAACCTCAAACATGTTTTATTGAATAGATATAGAATACAGACCTTGCCCTGCTGCCTATAGGGCTCATTGACTAATATGCTTTGCTATATAGGTAATGTTACCTATAAGCTGCTTTGCAAACATAGGCCTAGTTTCCTCTTTAGACAGCTTGCGACAAAAATAAACGTTTACCATGCAAATTATGTTCTGGTCTTCAGAAGACATGGGGGTTATCAGTGCTGCTCATGTTTATTTTCGCTTTTTGAGTTTGGCTTGGCTATTTGTTCTAGCCTAATTTCTATTTGTGTAGGTTTCATATATTTATTGATGGTATTTGTAGTATTTTTATGTTTGGAAGATTATTTGACTCTATTTCTGGTCATTCTTGGTTTAATGGAGCTCTTTACTTATCTTTCAATTTCTTTTTTGTGCCTAAGCTTTTTTAAATTAATTTCTGTTCATTTTTGATTGGTATAGTATTTTTCATAGAAAGCAAATATTTTATATCTTACTAATTTTTTCTATAACAATCCCCAGTTTGGCTTGCTGTTTGTATGTTAGAGAAACTTTTTCACTAATGTTTAATCCTGACCCAAATAATATTGTTTAATTTAATTTTGTATTGGATTCAGCTTAGAAATTATGTCTAATTCTGATCACATAAGAGGTTAAATTTGTATAAAGAGCTACTTGCATGGTGTACCAATGGCAAAGGAGATTAAGTTATAAGAGGTAATAAGAATGTGGGAAAAAACTTCCCACCATTGCAGCATTCACTGCAATGGATATGATCTAAACAACTCTCAAAGTCAGGTAAACAGTGTAAATAGCCTTGCATCTCTTAATATTGAAATAAGTTCTGCTGATGAATCAAGCAGATCATTCTACAGTGCAAGATCAACAAATAGTACTCTCCAAGCAAAGTGTTTTCATTAGTTATAGTTTCAATAATGGCAGCATTGAATCTGGAGTATCTAATGACCCAAATAATGACACATAGCCAGAATAAAAGCAACAAGCAATGGTCTAAAAGTTGTCTTTAGTAATATAGATTGTGAAACGTAAAAATTCCATAAAATTAAATATATACTCTCAACATAAAAAGCAGATGCTTATGCTGTTTACAAAGATAAAACCTAAGTGGACTATAACCCCTTTGGAGATGTTCAGATCCATATTCCTGATCACAAACTTATCTAATGTAGAAGGAAGAGGAATAGCAGCATATGTTTGAAGCTCTCTTAAGGAAGAAGACATTGATATTGATTCAAACTATGAGCCATATGTTAAACAAGCATGTATTTCAGTTCTCTTACCTTTTGAGCTCTTTCATGTAGGTTGCATGTACAGAGGTCCCAGTTCCACTAGCCTTGAGCTGTTCTTTTCTTACTGTTTGTACATTAATTGACAATAGAATGAAGCATCAAGGCAATATGAGTATTTGGTGACTTAAATCTCCTGAATATTCAGTGGATCAATTGGTCAGGGCTCCCAGAAAAGAGTTTAATTAAATTATTTCTGGAATGTCTGTTCAACCATTCCCTGTATTTGGCAGTTAGCTTTGTGGCTAGATATAGAGAAGGTCAAAACCCTTCATTACTTGATCTTCTGCTAGTAAAGGCTCAAAAATCTATACTGAGTATTGACCCCTTACCACCATACAGAGCAAGTGATCACACACCCATAGGTTACAGATTAAGATTGTACCCATATAGACTAGAATTTGAAATAACATGTGTATACTGGTCACAGTCTAATTAGTCATGAATTGGCACAATGTCATTGGTCTTTTATTGAATGGATGCATGTAGAAGAGTCGTGGTCAACTATGAAAAAAATATTAATTGGAGCTACTGAAAATCACTCTTGTATAAATTGGAAAAGGATACTGAAAACCCTCCCATATATTACAAAAGAAATTAAAAAGGTCTGGAACAGAAAAAAGAAATACTGGAAACTATACATAAAGAATTATAACCAGGAGGATTATTACACAAAATACAAACAGGTACAAATAGCAACAAAGACCACACACCCTTTCCATATCAAACAAACACAACTTAAAAATAATAGTGACATTTTCCAAAGACAGTAGAAATCAATTCAGTGAATATTTTGGCCATATGTCCAAGGACTGTCTTCAGCACAACACCAGAAATATATATATATATATATATATATATATATATATATTTATATATATATATATATATATATATATATATATATATATATATATATATATATATATATATATATATATATATATATATATATATATATATATATATATATATATATATATATATATATATATATATATATATATATATATGTAAGCTTACATTAAAATGTGAAAATTAAAACTAAAGATGTTTTTAACACTCCCCTCAACATTCCTTGAAAGCCTCAACTGAATTCCCTTTGTCTTTTTGGAAAATAAAGTTCAGACATGCATACCTTTCTTAATAACATACTATATATAAACAATGAACAAATTGCATAACTTACAGCCCTTAACCTGAGGACTCTGGGAAATTTGTCATCCTCAAAAATACAATTACTGAACCTTTCAACAATGCTGAACAAAATAGTTCTTTTCAGATCTTGAATGGATTTGTTTTGGGGAATGATTGGCTTGTGGGTTAGGGGCTGGTTGCCCTCCATCCATTTATGACTATTAAAAGGGGTACTATAAGTTGCAATTTCCAATCAAATGAGCCCCATCCAATCTGAAATTTATGCGACCATCAATTCCATAAAAGCCATTTATGCATGGGGCATAACTTACAACCCTTGCCCCTGGGCTCTGGAGGGTTTGGGTCCACCCTGAAGCCATTGTTACATGCTCTTTGGACTATTTTGTACAAAATAGCCATCTCATAATTTCAGTCAGATTTGTTTTGGGAAAAGAGGGTGTCACTTCTGTCTCTTAAAAGAGAACTAGAGCTTTAAATTTTCATTCAAATAAACCTCCTCTAAAGCTTACCCAGCGACTCCCTTCCATAAAAAGCTTATGTGTCCCCTGGGCAAAACGTACAATCCCTGGCCTGAAACTCTGAGTGGGGGGTGTCAACCCCAATTGCCTTGCTACAAAACATTTTGCCCATATTGCTCTTTACTTAGGGAGTGCTATTGCATTGCCTATGATAAATATTTATATTAATGAACGTTCAGATAGCTAAGAAACAAACTTACCTTTAGAATCAGAATTTCATTCTGAATCCAAATGTAAAACTTGTTTTCATTACGAATTCAATTTTAATCCAGTCTGTCCTTTCTAACCTTACCCAAATATATAGCCCATATTATATATTTTTCATGCATTATTGATTCTCAATTTTGTCACTGTCGATTCAATTTATAGGTAAACTGGTTTTAACAAGATTGATGCTAACAGATGTATATAAGCTGTATCTAAAATAGTTTAAAAATGTATCATATTTGAGGGTCTGTAAAGGGCTTACAATTTTGAAAAACAATCTTGAACGTTTGGTTACTACTGGCTGTTTTGAGCCATTTAGCCCTTTTAAGGGATCAAAATATGGTTTTGCTCAGGGGTAATGATTTAATTTAGGAAGAACATAAAAAAGACATGAAGTAATATATTCACTTTCATTCTATTCAAACTATATGAAAATGTAAATATTTACCAATTCTGGTTTAGGTGATTTTTGCTATCTTTAAAAGTAGTTGAGTTAGGTGAATGCAACTCTCAGGGATACATCCAGGGTCTTAATAATTCTTGGGGAGATACTTTGAAACAACTATCTCCACTCCAATTCACTCCAGAAGGCAATGATCTTTAACAATCATTGTATTATCAAAGTAAAACATTTAAAATTAGATCTCCTGCTCAAATAAAGCACAAGAAAAGTATTTTGAATCTCATACCTTTTCTCATCCAATTTACATGGTCTTAAAAATCTACAGTTCTGTTTTTGTTTTTTTTTAATTCAGGAACGAACTCTTGACTTGACTTAATTCTCCTGGTAACTTGTGCTTGCATTGAAAAAGCGATTGCCATCATTCTCTAGTATACCTGGTCTTGAGCAGATATGGGTACATTCCTGTCTTGCTTAGGAATTGATATAGACTTAATGAACCGAGTTATTCTTAGACAACTGCATAGTTGTTTCCTCCTGGCAGCCATGGGATTGAAATTGTATTTGATGCAACAGAGGCTTTTTCTGGCATTTGAAGAGATGACTGGACCATCCCAGTATATGTTGCACAACTTGTAGGGAGAATAGAATCTGCATTGCAAAGGACAGGAGGTTGGCATTGCTGATAAAATTGTACCAGTGAAGTCCCTCTATCTTTTGGAGTCCTTTGGATTGGGTTGCATCCGGCTTCCTCAAAGTCATGGTGGCTTTTGGTCAAGTTTCTGTGCTATATTGTATGACTGTGCTATGAGTATGACTAAAGATACATAAATATCCTCATCTTTGTGAGGTGGCTGAGAACAAGGTTTTGTCAAAATTTGTTGAGTCTCTCTAGGATAGAAGTTGCCTTTAGGACTTGTGTATTGATTTTGCTCTTGACTTATCCATCACTTAAAAGAATGGAGCTAAGATATGTGAAGTCCTAACAGGATTTTGTTTGCTCCAGCTGGTGTCGAGCCCAACTTTGCTAGTTTCTTCTGTTATGACTGTCAACAGTGCAACAAAGTTCTATGTGAGTGCCAAGTTGTCAGCATTGCTAAAAAATTTTTCACCAAACCTCAGGGAGAAGTTTGGTTTGGTAATTGTCCTCAACGTCATCTTGTCAGTGATGCAATTATAATTGGTATGATTTAACGAAAATCTGCAGTTTATCCTATTTCTCACTTGTCATGGCACTTGGTATTATCCAAGTGACATATAGCAATTGCAAATTCTGTCGGTTTGTCTGTCCTGGTTTTGCTACTTTAGGCACATCCAGGTAAGCTAGGACGATGAAATTTGGCAGGTATATCAGGGATCAGACCAGATTAAACTAGAAATAGTCGTTTTCGCAATTTTACCATCTGGGGGTGAGTCAGGGGTCAGTTAATCTGGAAAAAATAGAAAAAATGAAGTATTTTTAACTTACAAACGGGTGATGGGATCTAAATGAAATTTTATGTTTAGAAGGATATCGTGTCTCAGAGTTCTTATTTTAAATCCCAACCTGATCCGGTGACATTGAGTGGAGTTGGGGGGGGGTCCTAAAATCTTGGAAAACGTTTAGAGTGGAGGAATCAGGATGAAACTTGGTGAGAAAAATAAGCAAAAGTCTTAGATATTTGATTGACATAACCGGAACAAATCTGCTACTTTTGGGGGAGTTGGGGGGGGGGCTGATTCTGAAAGTAAAAAAAAGAGGTATTTTTAACTTACGAAGGAGTGATCGGATCTTAATGAAACTTCAAGTTTCATTAAGAATATCGTGTCTCAGAGCTCTTATTTTAAATCCAGATTGGATCTGGGGGAATTGAGGGGGGGGAGCTAAAATCTCGGAAAACGCTTAGAGTTGAGGGATCGGGATGAAACTTGGTGGTAAAATAATCATAAGTCCTGGATACGTGATTGAAATAACCGGAACGGATCCGCTCTCTTTGGGGGAGGAGGGTTAATTCTGAAAAATTAAAGAATGGGTTGTTTTTAACTTACAAAGGAGTGATCGGATCTTAATGAAATTGTATGTTTAGAAGGATATCGTGTCTCAGAGCTCTTATTTTAAATCCTGACCGGATCCGGTGAAAGGGAAGTTGGGGGGGGGGGGGTTGGCAGAACCTAAAATCTTGGAAAACGCTTAGAT
Organism: Artemia franciscana; assembly: GCF_032884065.1. Lineage (NCBI taxonomy): Eukaryota > Metazoa > Arthropoda > Branchiopoda > Anostraca > Artemiidae > Artemia > Artemia franciscana. The sequence continues at coordinate 37,448,134 of NC_088866.1, read as the reverse complement.
TGGAGGGATCGGGATGAAACTTGATGGGAAAAATAAGTACAAGTCCTAGATACGGGATTGAAATAACTGGAACGGATCTGCTCTCTTTGGGAGAGTTGGGGGGGGGAGTGTTAATTCTAAAAAATTAGAAAAATACAGTGATTTACGAAAGAGTAATCGTATCTGAATGAAATTTCATTTTCAGAAGGATCTCGAAACCCAGATCTCTTATTTTAAATCCCCACCGGATCCAGTGTCCTTGGGGGGGGACTGGAAATCTTGGAAAACGCTTAAAGCAGAGAGATCAGGATAAAACTTGGTGGAAAGATTAAGCACAAGTCCAAGATAGGTTACTGACATAGTTGGACCGGATCTGCTTTCTTTGGTGGAGTTAGGGGGGGGGGGGAGTAATTTGGAAAAATTAGAAAAAATTAGGTATTTGTTACTTACGAACGGGCGATCAGATCCTAATGAAATTCGATATCTAGAAGGCTTTTGTGCTTTAGAAATCTCATTTGAAATCTTGACCAGATTTGGTGACATTGAAGGGAGTTAGAGGGGGAAACCGGAATTCTTGGAAAACGTGAAAATTGGGGTATTTTTATCTTACGAATAGGTGATCGGATCTTAATGAAACTTGATATATATGTAAAAGGATCTTATGTCTCAGATGCTCCATTTTCAATTAGAATCGAATCCAGAGACATAGAGGGTTGGAGGGGGGAAAAAGAAATCTTGGAAACCGCAAATATTAGAAAACCCTTAGAGTGGAGAGATCAGGATGAAACTTGATGGGAAGAATAAGCGCAAGTTATAGATACGAGATTGACATAATTGGTACGAATCCGTTCTCTTTGAAGGAGCTGGGGGTTGTTAATTTGGAAAAATCAGAAAAATTGGGGTATTTTTAACTTAAGTAGGGGTGACCAGATCTTAATGAAATTGGATATTTAGAAGGAAGTCATGTCTCTTAGCTCTTATTTCAAATCCCGACCAGATCTTTTGACATTGGGGGAGTTGGACGGGGAAACTGGAAATCTTGGAAAACGTTATAAATGTCATAGATACGTGATTGACGTAACCGGACTGGATCCGCTCTCTTTGGTGGAGTTAGGTGGTGGGGTTCAGTGCTTTGGCGAATTTGGTGCTTCTGGACGTGTTAGGACGATGAAAATTGGCAGGTGTGTCAGGGAGCTGCACAAATTGACTTGATAAATTTTCCCCGATTTGACCATCTTAGGGACTGAAGGGAGAGGAAAAATTTGAAAATTTGAGGTATTTTTAACTTACGAGTGGGTGATCGGATCTTTATGAATTTTGATATTTAGAAGGGCTAGTGACTTGGAGCTCTTATTTTGAATCCCGACCGGTATTAAGCCTCTGATTTTTCCTTTTAAATCAATCTATTGATTCTTAGAATTTTGCTAGAGCTCACACCATATGAGCTCTTGGCTCTTCTGACCTCGTCGAAAGTGCCATATGAGCTCTTAGCTCTTGTTTATTACTTTGATAACAGCTTTGCAATGGCCCATTGGTCCTTCCTAGTTGGATCACTATGTCTCCAGACATCTTTTGAGCTTTTGCTTGAAGGAATCTGCAAATGACTGAGATGAAACAATACTCTCAGAGAGTCAGTTTCAATTGGGTAAATGATACCAGACAAAACTGGTTTTATTATTTTTGCATAGCCGTTTTCCCCTGCAGTCTGTTAGAGTGAGCATTGAGCCAACGTGTTTGTTTTGTCCAATGGCACTGCAAGGAGAGAAGGCCCCTTGGAAGGAGGCAAGTATTTTATATTTAGGAAAGACAGACAATGCCAAATCAAGCTTTTTCTCTTAAGTATAACAATTATGTTTTTAGAAGTGACACAATTTGCCCTAATTGCTCAATTGTGGACCCTCTGTGGTGATGCCAAGTGTTTTGGAAGCCCCAGCAGAAAGTTAGTAACAATATCTTTCTTGGATGCATATTTATGGACTTTTATGGATTTTATGGATTTAGCTAGTGAGACAATCCTTCGAGAGTTATGTAATTATTTATCTTTGAATATTTATAGCCAAATGAGAAATCCTAAGTAACTTTATCTTTTTTTTCTTTTTATTTTTAGGAAGAAGATTCTCCAACCCTTGACTACTGTATGAAGCTTATGCTTCGGGGTCCTAAAGCATTTGGTCGATTCATTGATGCACTAATTGAGACAGGACAAAATGACATTGTTCGTTTGCTGGCACCTAACATAGATGTAAGGAGTTTCAGTGGATCCAATGCATTGGGGTATAACCTTTATGTCTTTTTAATAATTAATTCAGTATACAAGACGAATAACTTAAGCACCCTCTATGCAAGGAGAAACTAGAATTTTCCAAAAAAAAAAATTTAGGGAATATCATCTGCTATGCGACTTTACTATTACTATCATGTCTATCATTTACTATTAACGTGTAATGTTTTTATCTTATTGAGATTATTGTAATTGAAGTCATAGTATCAGGAATAACAATGTGCCTTGAAAAACATTTTGAAAATAACCTTAAATAAGGGAGCTAGTAACAAAAAACTCTTAAAGAACTGTCTTAAGCATCAGCTCCGACCTCCATTGATTCATGTAAGATGTTCTGTAATCTCTTTGATCATGGACTCGTCATACCTAATGTTGTTTGGCGCAGCTGGAATATTAGCTATGAACACCAAAGAGTGGTTGGGAATAAATGAAAACAGTCCTTTCTGTTGATTTACAGCAAGTACCTGATCCATCATCTTGTCTTTATGTATATTTAATGATGATGTTTTGGAGAAAACTTTATAAAAACGTTGTGTAGGTTTAATTTTTGAGCTAGAATTTGTGATTGGTTTTGTTCTTTGTTCAATAGAGAGACCTTTGGCTACCAGCCCATTTGGGACTTTTCTGTTCTCGCAAAAATTAGGGATACAGATTGCTTCATTACTTTCATACTTTCCATTCGGTTTATGCTTTTCTGTAATCGACGTTCATCTTCAGTCTGCATCAGAAATTTGGAAGCAACACTAATTTTGTATTTCCTCCTTCTGTATTTATCTTATTCGCTTAGATGTAATCTTAGCAATTGTATTGCCCAATGGTGTTGCCAAGAGTTTCAACTAAGGGAATTCCAATCAGAAGGAGTTTCTTATACTGTGTCTTATAAACATCGTGAACATCAGTTGAAGATAGTAAAGTAATTTTTTATTTAGTTGTGCAGTTCTGGATGCATGAATTCATGGCCGTTACTAGGTCTGATGGCTCCTGGGGAAAAATTAATGACGGTTCCCCCACACCTTTGTGGGGGAAAGCACCTCAGGTGCTTTGATAGCATACTTGATAGTTGCAAATGATTGCAACTAGTATAAAGGGTTGTTAACATGATAAATTGAATGATTAGTACTAAAGGCTCTGAATAAAAACCAAGGAAAAACGGGGCTATGGAGTCGGAGACGTGGAGTTGCAGTTATAGTAAATTTTTGCTAGATGGAGTCGGAGTATCAGAAATAATGTAAAATCCTTAGGAATCAGAGCTATTGAAACACATAAAGGCTGGAGTCAAGCCAAAATACTCTTGAATAATTCTAAAGAGGGGCAATAATGAACAATTAATAGGATAATTATAATGAATAGGATTTTTTTGCATCATAGTAGTATTTCTACAGAAACAATTTATTCAATTATCTGTATCGCTATTTAAAAATTGACATTTAATATTTGCTAGTACATTACATATAAAATGCAGAAAGTTAGAAAAATGCTTAATAGATTAACAGAGATACCTCTTTTGTACTCTACAGCAATTCTCGCATTGCAGAACATAAAATGTATAAGAAAAATGTTAGCTGTTAACAGGGTTATTACAATTGTATAAAAAAATAATTTCATAAAACTTTGTACTTCTTAAATTTTTAATATCTTTACCAGTTACAGGGGTATGATATAAATATGCTTGTTTAAACATCCTACAGTTGCCAATACTCACTATCGTATTGCAGAACATAAAACTTATATAAAATACTAGCTATTAACAGGGTTATTAAAATTATATTAAAAAAATAATTTCATAAAACTTTGTACTTTTTAAATTTCAAGCATCTTTACTGGTTACAGAAATTAAATTTCTCATGTAGGTGTAATAGAAATATATCGATTTAAACATCCTACGTTTGCCAACACCTATACAGTTGGCAACACAGCTGAGTAACTTACTGATACCTACTGCACTTAGCGTGTCCTTGCAATTAATAGCTTTAGGATGTGTGCTTCCCTGTGGTTATTTGCGGTATTGACTGCCAAACATGGGTTTTTTCTCTTAATATATTTGGAGTCTCTGAGCTGCTCCCCAATGATTTATATCGATTGATATTCTTTCAAGGCAATGGACTCTGCAGCCCTGGGAAAAACACACACTATCAACACAGGTGGTTTAAAATCGGATATAGATCAAAATCAGATCATTCTCCACTGTCTTGAAAAGATTTTCCCTATTGTTTCTACTTTGTATTTGTTCGTTATGGAAAGGCAGTGTGGTCTTCGTCGCTTTTATCTTTCTTATGTCTCTGTAGGTGCGAGAGAAATAAGGTTTGTAATTTTTTAACTGAATTCATAAGTTGAAATGTGGCTTCGGCTGATTTTAAATGGCATTGTGTTGATTGGCATCCAAACAAAAATAACTTGTTGAAAAACAAAGTCAATTGAAGATGAAATCGTAAATATAGCCTAAACGGCGACAGTTAAAAAAAAAAACAACCAAAAAACAAATCGGTTTTGAGTGTAATCAAAGATGAGCTGACTGAAAATTTGCAAGTTTATCAAATTTGCCAGTTGAGTAGAAATTTTGTGGAAAAATTAAGGTTGCTTGTTTGATCGTAGCCATGCCCAACTAATTTAGTATTCAATTATATTTTTCAACATTATTGTTGGTGCAAAAAACGAATAAATGAAAAAAAAAATTCCAATATGTGCCACTATTCTCAGCAATATCTCAAAAACATACGAAGAAGTCAATTATAATGGACTACAACACTATATAGAAGGAAGGACAGTTCTGAAAGGGCTCCAATGTGCTTCTAAAATCGGAAAAAGTTTGTTGAACCTATGGCAATCGAAGACAGTTTGTTGAATCCTTGGCATAATAATCACCTCACGGGCGAAAAGCTAGAACATTATACCAAATAGAGCCTAATTTGCAACAACATCAAATGTCTTTTCTGATGATGTTTCAGATAGATAAAGCTGGTCAGCAATCTGTTCGGGTGAGATATCGTTGATCAACTAGAAAAATTTTTTCTAGTGACCAATAAACGCTTTCTTCTTCACTTTCATTTTTGACTATCTGGTTCTTGCTGTTGCTTGTCTTCTAACTGCAGGTGTCTTTGCTCTTCGCATATATTTTTGACACCTTCTGATTCTCAGTTTTGCATTTCTTCTGATCTCATTTTCTTTCTTCTTCATTTTAGATTTTATTATTTCATACAATGTCTTGGTTGGCTCAGATTTGTCTTGGTTGTCCAGGGTGTTCATTTTCAGTGATTGGGAACTTACGTTTTTTGGGTCGTTCGCTTGATCTTGTAAGGAAAGTAAAAGGTTGAGGTTTATTTTTAGTCTATTCATTTAAAACTGAAGAATTATTCTAGACATCCGGGAGTTATATACTACTAGCTGTTGGGGTGGCGCTTCGCGTCACCCCAACACCTAGTTGGTGGGGCGCTTCGCGCCCCCCAAGCCCCCCCGCGCGCGTAAGTCGTTACGCGCCATATTAGTTACGCGCCATTGTAGTTGTGTCCCTGTGTCCCACCTGTGAATATAGATAGATTTATATATGTGTTTCAAACTACGTAAAAATTGCGAATATACAACATTCTTGGCTTTCCCATTGTCTGTCCATATACAAAGCCGTATGTACTAATAATGACGTCATATGCAAACGCTCTTTTTACAAACAAACAAACATGCATACACACAACTCGTTTTTATATAGATAGATAGATAGATAGATACAATAGAAATTAACTACGTAAAACTTGTGAATATACAACAGTCTTCGCTGTCCCATTGTCTGTGCGTATAAATAGATTGTCAGGTTTACCGACCCTCAAAGATGCAACATACAATTGTACATTGGTAAAGCAATCTGTATTAAGATCTATACCGCATTTTTCTAGTGATTGCCCTTGAGCTTTGTTGATGGTGGTTGCAAATGCTAATCGAATTGGGAATTGCAATCTTTTAAATTGAAAAAGCAGATCCGTTGGAATCATGGGAATGCGAGGAATAAGAACAGCCTCACCCTCATAAGGCCCTGTCAAGATTGTGGCCTCTATTAGGTTTTCCATTGTTTTTTTTACTTCAAGTCGCGTGCCATTGCAAAGCTTTGGTGGGTTGATATTTCTTAAAAGTATTATTGGTACGCATATTTTTAGTTGTAGCACGTGTGGTGGAAACCCTGAAGGATCTATGGAATTTAAAAATTCAGATGGATAATTAACCGCTTCATTTGGTTCCAAAATACAAATTAACTGCGTAAAACTTGCGAATATATAACATTCTTCGCTGTCCAATTGTCGCTGCATATAAATAGATTGTCAGGTTTACCGACCCTCGAACATGCAACGTACAATTGTCCATGGGAAAAACAATCAGTATTAAGATCTATACCACATTTTTCTAATGATTGACCTTGAGCTTTGTTAATGGTGATTGCAAATGCTAATCGAATTGGGAATTGCAATCTTTTAAATTGAAAAGGCAGATCCGTTGGAATCATGGGAATGCGAGGAATAAGAACAGCCTCACCCTCAAAAGGCCCTGTCAAGATTGTGGCCTCTATTAGGTTTTCCATTGTTTTTTTTTTACGGCAAGTCGAGTGCCATTGCAAAGCTTTGGTGGGTTTATATTTCTTAAAAGTATTATTGGTACGCCTATTTTTAGTTGTAGCACGTGTGGTGGAAACCCTGAAAGATCTATGGAATTTAAAAATTCAGATGGATAATTAACCGCTTCATTTGGTTCCAAAACTGTGTCGACTGACTTGTAAAGGACTGCCTGGTCTCGAATCTGGGTCAAAACAATATTGTTGATTTCGTGGACGTCTATATTTTTGGGTGCGAGAATCGCTCTTTCACTTAGCCATTTATTATTTTTATAATTTTTTAGAATATTCGGAAATACTTTTTCAATCAATTCATTTTTGGACGTCACTAAATTACAGAAATCAGCAGGTAGTTGTATACGTCCTGAAATTGAGTCTACTGGGAGCTTTCCGTTTCCCATTGCCAGCAATTGATCTGAAAATGTTTGACCAGAGTCATTGTTTTGCAATCGGACACGTATATTTGTAGTTAATTTTAATGTTTTTACGTGTGCCCATAAATTAGAATTTTTCAGGCAAGCATTCATTTCGTCTGCAGGAGTTGATCTAGGTATTATAGGTAATGTTTGCCTGAAATCTCCCGCAAGCAATATTAATGTGCTGCCAAAGGGTTTCGACTTCCCTCGCAAATCTTTCAAGCATTGATCCAGAGCCTCGAGCGATTTTTTGTGTGCCATTGTGCACTCATCCCAAATAATAAGTTTGCATTGCTGCAATACTTTACCCATCCCAGATGATTTGGAAATATTGCACGTGGGAGTTTCTGTAGAACAACGTTGTTATCGACACAATGCATTATCGTATCATAAATGTCTTTTTGTTCCGACGTTAACTTGGAAATGTTATTTTGTACATACGACAATAGATCACTCGTACTGTAACTTTGTTCACGATCCAATTCTACACATGTCGAAACAGCAGCGATACGGTTAGGTGAAGGCATTCCCAAATCCTGAAGAGGTTTGTTTGCCAAACGTACGCACAAATCTTCTATAACAACTAAAGTGTAGTTATAAATTTCTGATGTAAAATCAAAAGTCATATCTGACGTCTCTAACTGTTTTCGATGGAGTATATCTTCGGACATTTTTGACTTATATTTTTCCCATAACTCTGTAGGAGCTGATGGAGAGCAAGTTGTTAAAATGATGCCAAACAATGCACGAATTTGACTTGGGGTTGACGTTTCGCACGCGTAATTGATGCAGTTATCCCAGTGTTGGTCATTCTCCAATAAATTCAGAGCTTGGCATGCACTACGGTAAGTGTCATGTATAGTACCATTTACAGTCCTCAAATACTCAAAGGATGTCGGACCGGGTACATTCACCAAAAGCAGGCATAGAAAGAAGCATTCATGTTGATTGGGGTGAACGGTGTAGAGTCTTCCTATCGTGGTATCTTTGAAGATGGTAGGTTGGCCGTCGACTGACTTACCCTGTTTTCGACGTTCAAATACTTTATTTTTAGTATTCCACGTGTAATACGAAGGCACTTCAGTATACAGCAGTTTTTTTGCAAAAGAATCATTTTTGCAAAGCGAAAAAAAAGCTGTTAATGTTGTATCTGGTGGATTCAGGACTCTTTGTTGCACGTTGGTTTCCGTGAAATAAACACGTTGACCATTCTGCAAATGTACCGCTAAGTGAACAACAGCTGGACTACGTTCATGTATCGGAAATGAAAGAATTCGCCAAACAGCTTCATTACTGCTTATGTATCTTCCAGCCTGATATTGTACGATTTCATCGAAATCTTTGATTTCGGGCTGCAAGCCAAAAACTGCCATGTCACTGCCTTTGTTGACGTATTTACATATGTATTTGATTGCCTTTACGGAGTTACAGTATTCAACGTTTATGTGTACATTAAATGTTTTTGATAATAATGGGGAATATGGAACAACCCACTGGTTATCTACTTCGATGGTGGTACCGTTACGCTTCTTTATTATTGCTGTTTTACCGCCATCTTCAGTAGATCTTCTTCTATATTGTGGGTAACCATCATTGCCAGTAATTGTGTTTGATACTAAAAGTCGAGGATATTGCTTTGTGCACCTTCCTTTGGCCATGCATGGTGAATTTTCGTTCAGTGCACCGCAAGGTCCATGTATCATATTTTTTACAATAATATCATGTAACCCCTTATCGACATTTTTATCAGGTATTTCAGCGGAAATCACATCATCAATTTCGTTCGAAGTAATTTTTTTATGTAGCCAGATTAGTATATGTGCGTGTGGCAAACCTCGTTTTTGCCATTCCACTGAGTACATCCAGCATCGCACTGACCCAAACACTTCAAGTCTTACAATGTAGTGTATCAGTGATTTCAACTTTTGCCGGAAGACACGGGCCGTAATGTCATGCCTATGAACCGCCGATTGTCCTTGAAGTAAAAGCTGCAGTATCTCGTCCCAAGATTGATTACATGTAAATGTAATAAATAAATCTGGACGACCATAGAGACGAACATACGCAATAGCATTTTTGAGCATATTCATGCATATGACGGGGACTGCCAGCATATGACGAAGGTAAAATTGTTAATCTTCCAACGTTTGTGGTATTACCGTCATTTATAACTGCATCTCGCAAATGAATGTATTGTTCAGAGCGGAGCTGGAAAGTCTTCAATGGCTCTGGTGGTGCAGCCAATAGAGGAAGTTTAACTTTTCCTGAGGCGCAACACATTCCCATTGTTTCACCATTGAATTTCAAGGCCTTGCAATAGGGACAAATTTTAGACATTGTCCCGATTTGAACACATCTACTCAAGCTATAATCATCGACTGGGTTGTACCTGAATGCCAGGCGATAACTTTCAGGTTGCTCTGATTCCTCGGCACGCTTTCTTTTCTTACTTTCTCTATCAGCAGCAAGCCTGATTTCTTGCTGTTCTTGTGATTCCTCGGCACGCTTTCTTTTCTTACTTTCTCTATCAGCAGCAAGCCTGATTTCTTGCTGTTCTTGTAATTCCTCGGCACGCCTTCTTTTTTCACTTTCTCTTTTAGCAGCAAGTCTGCTTTCGCGTTGCTCTGGTAGTTCCTTGGCACGCTTTCTGTTCTTTCTTTCTCTATCAGCCTCAAGCCTGTTTCCTTGCTGTTCTTTTGATTCCTCGGCACGCTTTCTGTTCTTTTTTCTCTATCAGCCTCAAGCCTGTCCTTGCTGTTCTTTTGATTCCTCGGCACGCCTTCTTTTTTCACTTTCTCTTTTAGCAGCAAGTCTGCTTTCGCGTTGCTCTGGTAGTTCCTCGGCACGCTTTCTTTTCTGACTTTCTCTATCAGCAGCAAGTTTTTTGGCATAGACTCTTTGAGCATCTTCATCAGCTTTTGCCATGGTAAGTTCATCAGTCATTGTAAACTTAAACATTAATAGATTTCTACGTGAACATATGTCTTAAATATCTTGAATGACGTCACCGTCAAAGCAAAAATGACGACAACTAATTTCATGACGTCAGTCAACACAGAAACATGACGTCACCTGATCCACAGACAGACACACAGACAGACAACTTATTTTTATATATATAGATTGTGGTTGTAACATACATGCAGCCCTTTTTAAACTTTAGTTTTTAATTCGTTTCGACCCTCATTGTCGCAAGTCTTCCAACCAATGTTGAGGTAGAAATGACGTTTTTGAGCTCTTGAAATGCTCTCAATTCGCCAAATCACCTGGGGGTTCTGTTACTTGTGATGTAGTCATGTGTAACTATCGACTTACATTGGGGCTATGGCATAAAGTAGCAAATAAATTCAACAAGATTGTAGTGGCAATGGTAGGACAATATGTCTGCAACAATTTTCTCTGATTCTTGAAGCTACTATAATGATCGAAAATTATTGGGACATACTAATTTCAATAATTGTAAAAAAAATTTTTGGATCGTCATAAAGACATTTTTATGGCACTTGATATTAACCAAGTGACATATAGCAATCGCAAATTCTGTCGGTCTGTCTGTCGATCCCAGTTTTGCTACTTTAGGCACTTCCAGGTAAGCTAAGACGATGAAGTTTGGCAGGCATATCAGGGACCGGACCAGATTAAATTAGAAATAGTCGTTTTCCCGATTTGACCATCTAGGGGGAGTGGGGGGCCCGTTAATTCGGAAAAAATAGAAAAAATGAAGTATTTTTAACTTACGAACGGTTGATCAGACCTTAATGAAATTTGATGTTTGGAAGGATATCGTGTCTCAGAGCTGTTATTTTAAATCTTGACCGGATCTGGTGGCATTGGGGGGAGGGGGAGTTGGGAGGGGGAAGCCTAAAATCTTGGAAAACACTTAGAGTGGAGGGATCGGGATGAAACTTAGTGGGAAAAATAAGCACAAGTCCTAGATACATGATTGACATAACCGGAACAGATACGCCCTCTTTGGGGTAGTTGGGGGGGTTTACTTCTGAAAAATTAGAAAAAATGAGGTATTTTTAACGTACGAACGGGTGATCGGATCTCAATGAAATTTGATATTTAGAAGGATATCGTGTCTCAAAGCTCTTATTTTGCATCCCGACCGGATCTCGTGACACTGGGGGGATTTTGGGGTGGGGGGAACCTAAAATCATGGAAAACGCTTAGATTGGAGGGATCGGGATGAAACTTGGTGGGGAAAATAAGCAGAAGTCTTAGATACGTGATTTACATAATTGGAATGGATCCGCTCTATTGGTGGGGGGGGGGTTAATTCTGAAAAAATAGAAAAAATGAGGTATTTTTAACTTACGAAGGAGTGATCAGATCTTCATGAAACTTCATGTTTAGAAAGATCTCGTAACTCAAATCTCAAATCTTAAATTTTAACCGGATCAAGCGTCATTGGGGGGGGGGGGCAGTTGGGGGGGGGACCGGAAATCTTAGAAAATACTTAAAGCAGAGAGATCAGGATGAAACTGGATGGGAAGAATAAAAAACTATCTAAGATACATGACCGACATAACCGGACCGGATCTGCTCTCTTTGGTGGAGTTGGGGGGGGGGGTAATTTGGAAAAATGAGGTATTTGTAACTTACGAAAGGGTGACCAGATCTTAATGAAATTTGATATTTAGAAGAATCTTGTGCTTTAAAGCTCTAATTTTAAATTCCGTCCAGATTCTGCGACATTGGGGGGAGTTAGTGCGGGAAACCGGAATTCTTGGAAAACGTGAAAATTTAGGTATTTTATCTTATCTTAGGTGATCGGATCTTAATGAAATTTGATATTTAAAAGGAATTCATGTATCAGAGCTCTTATTTCAAATCCCGACCAGATATTTTGACATTGGGGGGGAGTTGGAGGGGGAAATCTTGGAAAACACTTGGAGTGGAGGAATCGGGATGAAGCTTGGATAGAATAAGCAAATGTCCTTGATACGTGATTGACATAACCGTACCTGATTCGCTTTCTTTGGGGGAGTTGGGGGGAGGGGTTCAGTGATTTGGCGAGTTTGGTGCTTATGGTCGTGCTAGGACGATGAAAATTGGTTGGCGTATCAGAGAGCTGCACAAATTGACTTGATAAAGTCGTTTTCCCAGATTCAGCCATCTGGGGGGCTAAAGGGAAAGGAAAAACTAGAAAAAATTAGGTATTTATAACTTACGGGTGGGTGATCGGATCTTAATAAATTTTGATATTTAGAAGGACATCGTGACTCAGAGCTCTTATTTTAAATCCTGACCGGCATTAAGCCTCTGATTTTCCTTTTAAATCAATCTATTGATTCTTAGAATTTTGTTAGAGCTCATGCCATATGAGTTCTTGGCTCTTAGCTCTTCTTGCCTCGTCACAAGTGCCATATGAGCTCTTAGCTCTTGTTACCTTTCAGAGGCACAGCTGTACTGTTGCCTATAGTAAAGCCCTTAATTATTATTTGTTTATTTTCAGAGGTACTTTATATAAAAGGGTTGATCGTATAAACTTAGGAGGGGGCTCTTTCGATTGGAAATCAGAAATTCAATTGCCATTTTTAAGATCCAAATTGATCAGGGCCAACTAGCCCCTCCCCTTGCCCTCTTTTCCGTAACTGTATGCGATCAAAATTTTGGGATAACCTTTTTGTTCAAAATAGCTCGGAGATCATATAACAAAAACTCTAGGTTTAACTCTGCTCCCCAGACCCCGGGGGCAATTATTGTAAGTTGTGCCCCATGGGCATGTAAGGTTTTATGGAAGGAGTGAATGTATAAACATCAGATGGGGTTCATTTTGATCGTAAATTGAAAATTCTAGTTCCATTTTTATGCGTTCGATCGAAATTTTGAGGCAACAGTTTTATTCGAAATAGTTCATGTATAACATTACAATGCCTCTGGGGCTGAAGCAGCTCCCAAAGCCCGAGGGCAAGGGTTGTACATTATGACCAGGGGGCATATAAGGTTCTTTTGGAGAAGGTGGCCGTGTAAACTTTGAAAAAGGCTCGTTTGATTAAAAATTGAAAGTTATATTTCCTTCTCAAGAGTCAAAAAGTGATTGGAGGACAACTAGCTCCCCCACCACACCCTATTTTCCTCAAATCCACCGGATTGAACTTCTGACATATCCATTTTGTTGAAAATAGTCCAAAGATCGTATGACAATGCCTTAGAGGTTGACACGACCCCCAGACCGGGGGGTAAGGGTTGAAATCTGTGCCCCGGGGGCGTATCAGGTGTTTATGGAAGGGGTGGTCGTGTAAACTTTGGAGGAGGCTTATTGATCGGAAATTGGAAGTCCTAGCTCCTTTCAAAGAGTCAAACGTGATCGGAGGGCAACAGACCTCCCCCCAAGCGTTGTTTTCCCTGACTCATCTGATCGAAATTTATAGATTGCCATATTGTTCCAAATAGTCTAAAGATTATATAACAATGCCTCTGGGGCTGTCAGAACCCCCCAGAGCCCGGGTAAAACTTGCAAGTTATGTCCCAGGAGCGTCTAAGGTTTTTTTGGAAGGAGTGGTCGTATGGACTTCGGAGGAGGCTCATTTGATTGGAAATTGAAAGTTCTAGTTCCCTTTTCAAGAATCAAAAGTGATCGGAGGACAACTGGTTCCTCCCAGCTCACCTTTTCTCCAAGTACATACGATCAAACTTTAGAGATTGCCATTTTGTGTAAAATAATCCAAAGATCATACAACAATGGCTTTGGGGTTGATACAACCACCCAGAGTTGGGGGCTAAGGGGCATATGCCCTCAGGTGTATATACGACTAGGAGTAGTCGCATAAACTTTGTAGGATGTTTATTTGAATGGAAATTGAAAGTGTTATTTCCAATTAAGTGTCAAAAGTGATCAGAGCGCAACTAGCTCCTTCTCCAATGCCCTCTTTTCTCCAAAAGCATCCGATCGAAATTTCTTAACTGCAACTTTGTTTAAAGTTGTCCAAAGATCTCATAACAATTACTTCTGGGGTTGACACAACCCCCTAGATATCGAGGTATGTGTTGTAAGTCATAATCCAGGGGCATATATGGTTTTTATGGAAGGAGTAGTCGTTAAAACCTTGGAAGAAACTCGTTTGACTAGAAATTGAAAGTTCTTATTCCCTTTTAAGTTTCAAAAGTGATCGGAGAGCAAATAGACCCTCCCCCTCCCACGCCCTCTCCAAATGCATCTGATCAAAATGTTGACGTAGCCATCTTGTTCAATATAGTCCAAAGATCGTGTATCAATATCTCATGGGTAACACAGCCCCCCCCCCCCACCCAGACGTGGGGGAAAAGGGTGGTCGTGTAAAGTTCGGAGCATTATTGGAAATTGAACCTGAACAAAATAGACTTACGATCAAATAACTATGGTTCCGATTTTGATAATCCCCCCCCCCCGCCTGCCCCTAGAGCAAGGACTATAGGCTATGCTAGTTGCCCATTATTAACAGTTAAGGTTTTTATGGGAAGGGTGTTCGTGTAAACGTTGGAAGGGACTCGTTCGATTAGAATTCGAAATCTCTAGTACCATTTTTAGGAATCAGAAGTGGTCGGATGGTAACCTGTTCCCCCTCCCCCGCCCACACACCCTTTTTTCCCGAAATGCATCCGATCAAAATTTTGAGATAGTCATTTTGTTCTGTATAGTTGAAAGGTCTAGTAATTATTTCTTTGGAGATGTCAACCCCCCTCCCCCACAACCCTCAGGGCAAGAGCTATAAATTATGCTAGTTGTCCATTATTATCATACGGTTTTCATAGAAAGGATGGTCTATAAGCTTTGAAGAGGGCTCATTCAATTGGAAAGCGGAAGTTGTAGTTCCCCTTTTAAGGGTCAAAAGTGAACGGAGGGCAACTACCCCCTCCCCTTCCAAGCTCTCTTTTCGCCCAATTATTCTGGTCTAAATTTTGAGATAGCCTTTTAGTTAAAAATGGTCTAAAGATTAACTAACAAGGCCTCTAGCGTTAACACAACCCTCCAGAGCCTTGGGCAAGGGTTGTAAATATGACCCCGAGAACGTGTAAGGTTTTTGTGGAGTCGGTGGTTGTATAGACTTGGGACGGGTGTCGTTTGATTAAAAATTGGGAATGCTAGTGTCCTTTTTAAGAGTAAAAAATGATCGGATGGCATTGAGCCCCACGTCCGCTTTTCCCCAAATACATCCGATAAAAATTTTGAGATAGCCATTTTGTTCAAATTGTCTAAAGTCCAAATATCTAAGCCTCCTGGGTGGACAAACATACTACGTTCCCTTGGGCAAGGGTTGTAAGTTGTGCAAGTTGCCTATTGTTAACATATAAGGCTCTTATGGAAGAGGTAGTTGTCATTTTGAGTCAAAATTGATCAGAGGAAAATCAGCCCAATCCCTTTTATTCCTTTTTTCCCCAAATGCATGGGATCAGAATTTTGAGTTAGCGATTTGGTTCAAAATAATCCAAAGATCAAATGATTATGCGTGCTGAGTTAACAAAGCCCTCACAGCCCCATGGGCAAGAGATACAAGCTCCACAGGCTGCCTTTTTTTAACATATAAAGTTTTTATGGAAGGTTCAATCGTAGCAATACCGAAGGAGGCTTATCCGATTTGAAATTGAGTTTTAGTTCCCTCTTTAAGAGTCAAAACTGATCAGAAGGCAGCCAGCCCCCTTGCCCTTTCCCCCAAATACTTTTGACCAAAATTTTGAGATAGCCTTTTTGTTCATAAAGGTTCTTAGGTCAAATAACTATGGTTTGATAACCCCTCTCCTCTTCCAGCCCTGGGGGCAAGGGTGTAAAGTTGTGCTAGTTGTCCATTGTTAATATATAAGGTTTTTATGGAAAGGGCGGTCGTTTAAATTTTGCAGGGCGCTCATTCTATTGGAAATCAAAAGTTCTAGTTCTCTTTTTAAGAGCTGAAAGTGATCGGAGGGTAACCAGCCCCCCTCCACCCCCACCTCACGCCCTTTTTTACCCAAATGTATTCGATCAAAATTTTGAGCTAGCAGATTTTAAAAAAGTCTGGAAGTCAAATAACTACAACTTGAGGGTTTACAAATCCCCCACCGCCTGGGGCAAGTGCTGTTACTTATGCAAGTTGCCCATTGTTAACATATTGGAGGGTTTTTGTGGAGGGATTGGTCGTATAAACTTTGGAAGGGGCTCATTTGATTAATCACTGTTTATTATATTGCAAATTGTAATTAACATTTAAAATTAGAACTATTTTAAGCGACTTAATAAAAACTAAACCAATAATAAACTTATAATGAATCAAAATAAAACTGATATTATAATAAAACCGATATAATGAAAACAAAATAAAAGCTGATATTCAACTCAGACTCTAAACAAACAGAAATTAGTTGATATATGAACTAAAAAATCGCCCCCCTTATACTGCGAGTGTTATTCGCACTTTACTCAATGTATCGTAAAGACTATTTTAAGCGATTTAAAGCGAAAGCAAAATTTAAAAAAATGGATGTTTTATCAAATAAGATTACAAAGCCTTATATGTATATATGTAATGTTTGTATACATATTTGAATATATAAAAGACATTGGTGCATGGTCTTAAATTGCCGGAGCGAGATCGTTCATTCTGCAATAGTCATTCACAGTCATCAAGAGACGAGGCGGATCTCTACCTGTGTCCTCGTGGGGCTTGTTGTTTATTTGCTGTTGCCCATCAACAGATCTGTTCTTGTGATTGCTGTTCAACAATAAGTACGTGGCCTTAACAATGAGCTTAAGTGCGTGGAACCATTTTTCTGCGTAATTTCGTCTCAGCAACGATTAAATGAACCCTTAAATATTGAACGAGGATAGTGTAGCAAATGGAACATCCTGATATTAGTAATGATTGTAAATGAACTGATGAAGAATTATAAAATTATTTCCCATTATGGAAGTTTTGTTATATCTTTATTCCTATCTTCTATTTTAATTCTACTTATTCTGATTATCTTTGTACTTTTTTCATTTATATTAATTTTCTTCACTTTATTTTAGGGTATCTATGAGGAATGTACCAGTACAAGAACTAATTCCCTCGACAAGTACAATCACACATTATACGGGAGATTCTTTTGCTGAAACTGAAAAGTAAGGAAATGAATCATTTGGCTGTCTTGAAACTGAGTATCGACTACTGATAAGTCAGCTTACTCTAACTAGAGAAATATTCTCAAGGAAAAAAAGAGAAAAAAACGTGCGTTACTCTATAGGAAAAATCTATTTAATCCTCAATAAAATCAGTCCTTCATCTGATTTTAGGCCTCATAAAATCAGTTATCTGTAGAATTGTATAAGCTTAACTCTTAGTGAAAGATTCTGGAGTTTGGATCCTTTTTCCACATCATTGATTCAGTAATACATGGGCAGTAGTCCTGGAGTTTTCGTGAAAGTGACTTTATTGTCTTTTAAATTGAATCTATTTTTTTATTGATTACTGACCTATAATAGTGAACTATAGAAATCAAGCAAACCAACTGGGTTATGATTGGTACTTAGCAAGCTGCTGTCACTTTTTGACTGCATGGACAGATCCAAAAGACATAGAAATCTGTTCTGTAAAATTGATGCTGGAGCCCATAAAGCAGTTTTATGTATATTCCTTTTCTTTCCTAAGGGTTCATGTCTAAGCTCTATTCTTTGCAAGCTCAGATAATATCACTTGTTACCCACTTATCAAACAGTTCGTAGTAATAAACTGTAAGTAAGGAGCGACCCTTTTTAATAGTAACCAAAACTCTAAAAAATCGGTATTTTGATATTTGATAAATAGATATTTCATTAACAGATACATTAAGAGAATGCTGGTTTCAAATATTTAAGTTTCATCAAGATTAATCTTACCCATCAAAAATTACAAGCCTTAGAAGATTTGCCTCATTTTCAAAAAATGAGGAAACACCCCCTAAAAGTCATAGAATGTTACTGAAAATCACACCATTAGATTCAGCATATCAGAGAACCTTAATGTAGAGGTTTCGAGTTCTTATGTGCAAAAATATGGAATTCTGTATTTTTTGCCAGAAGACAGATCATGAGTGCGTATTATTTTTTTTCCCCAGGAGTGATCGTATTGACCCAGTTGTCCTAGAATATTGTGAGAAGGCTCATTTGAAAGGAAACTAAAATTTCTAGTGTCCTTTCTAAGTGACCAAAAAAATGGAGGGCTGCTTAGCCCCTCCTACACTTACTTTTGTCCATAGTCACCGGATAAAAATTTTGAGATGGCCATTTTGTTCAGCATAGTCGAAAAATATAATAACTATGTCTTTGAGGATGACTTAATCCCCCACAGTCCCCGGGGGAGGGGCAGCAAGTTATGTACTTCACCCATTATTTACGTATAGTATTGGTTATTGGGAAGTATACGAACGTTGTCAGGTTTTTTTCTTTTAGTGGGGGAGGGGTTTACGTGGGCGGACCTTTCCATGGAAGAAGTTCTCAGGGAGGAAGGGACATTGCTATGAAGGGGGTGCCGGATTTTCCAGCATTATTTAAAAAACGATAAGAGATAAAAAAAAAACAAGTTTTTTGAACTGAAACTAAGGAGCAGCATCAAAATTTAAAGTGCGTCCTAGTGCTCTATCGTTAAATGGACTTCGATTAGTAGAGGTTTAGTCGTATTAATTACGAAGATGCCACTAAAAATCAGAGAGTAGATGGTGGAAATAGAATTTGTGAAAGATGAATCTAGCCAGGTGATCTTATGTTTAGGCTAAAAAACTGTCGGATCAAGCTGAAGAAAGTAGTTGAACTTATTCTTAAAACATTAAAGTTCACATTTTTCACCAGGTTCCTCTTTAAACTCTTATGTTCGAAAATGTGGTAGGATAAAATACTACTCCTTAACGCTACTAAACTGTATCAAACTTAACAGTAAACCAAATCACCTTGAAGATTAATCTCCATTTCCTTACCATCATCAGCAATGACATGACTGTATTTGTGCTTCAGTTGTACAGAACTGGTTTTAAATCTGAAATTTCATTTTTCCACTTTACATAAATACTAGAAAAAAGTGGCTTCTGTATGTGATTCAGATTTATTTTTTACTAAAAGAATTCTAATGCCCTTGTGTGCAACAAAACAACCCCACCACATAATCTGTATTTTCTTCAAGGCAGCCATGATTAAAATGACTGTTCACTAAGAATGAATGAGGTGGAAAAACGGTCAGCTATATATTTTCCTTGCCGAAATAAAGCTCCATGGGGAACTTCCGTGGGAGATGCTTTCCATTGCGGGAGGGGGAGGGGTATTTAGGGGGAAAATGTTCCACAGAAGGGGATTTCTGGCATGACTTGAAAAAAAACTGATCAGAAATAACATAAATAACTTTTCTTTTTTTTCATTGTTCAGGCGGAATCGTCTGTAAGAAATTTTCTGGGAGGAATTTGCAGCGAGGATGGCATTGTCCGGGGGTTTATTTTCTCCTAGGGGTGAGGATTTTACAGGAGAGGATCTTTTCACGGAGGAATCTTTTGTGGGGGAGAGGGAAATTTTCCGTGGAGGGCGAAGTGGATTTCCCGACATTAATGGAAAAACGGTCAGAAAAAAACGAAAAAAAAAAACAAAACAAGTTTCTTCTAGTGAAATTATGGAGCAACGTTAAAAGTTAAAACGAACAGAACCTATTCCGTATATGAAAGGAGCAACCTCCTCCTCAGTACCTCGCTCTTTACGCTACAGTTGTTTTTACTTTTAAAAAAGCTTCTGATTCCAATTAAAAGGCGCTTGTATTTCAGGAGTCGTTCTTGAAGAATTGGGAAAAAAGGTCAAACTTTAGCGTAAAGAGCGGGATATTGAGGAGTAGGCAGCCCCTTTCATATCCGGAATACCTCTGTTCGTTTTAAGTTTTAATGTTGCTCCTTACTTCCAGTTGAAAAAACTTGCTTTTTATTTATTTAATCTAGTCTAAAGGCATTATGTACATATAAATCCTTAATCTTATGGTCCATCTAAAAATTAAGAAAGGCTAACTGGGAATGATCATTTCCGTTTAGTCACTGACATTTTTACCCCAAGTGTAACCTTTATAGTTGACAAGTTCCATACAAAAATTGCACAGAAAAATGCCTCATAGGCTGTTTACCTTGATACTTCCATTTTGCAGTGAATGTGCTATGGAATGGGAAGACTAAGGTGATAGCAGGCCCGCTCCCCGAGATATATTCAAAAATCTCCTTCTTTGGTATATTTTGATGTAAAAAAACATCGTGTTTCCAAACTTCTGCCACCCCACCCCACAACCAGAAAAATATTACGATGCGGAAGCTCACCAAAGATCTATATAAAAGAAAACCAGGTGAATGGTTAGGAATGTAGTCATCATGGGCATAGCTTGTATAGGAGGCTAATATTGTTATAAACATCAATCTCCCCCTCCATAAAAGTAACAGCAAAAAACAGTAGTGGTTATAAAATTAGCGCTAAAAATGGATCTGTGTATTAAAATTGAGCTTAGCAATGTGTTTTTAAAGTTCCTCCCTTCACTCTCTCCCTATGTGTAACGCTTGAATTATTCTATAGAAATAGGTCATAACTAGCCTACAGTCGAAGAGAAGCTGACTCTGAGGGAATATGAACTTTTTATTTATTTTTGAAGTTTAGAATCGTTCAAGCCTTCTCATTAATCTTTTAAGTCTTACAATTAGGGGATGGTTGGAGGTAGTCTGAAATGTATTTGTCCTTTAATTTTATTTGTTTGGCGGAACAAGTTCCCTAAAGTAAAAAGCGGCTCCTCTATTCCCGCTGTTCTACACTTTGGTGATGTTCTGTGCATGTATTTTATAAAATATTTGTGCAGGATGAAGGCTAAGAAAAAAGTGTACAACACATTTTACTTTAAGAATATGATAATAATTTCATCAAATATTTGCAGACTATATCATCCTCCAAGGCCTCGCAATAGCTCGAACAGTTTAGATACTCCAATGACGAGCTATGGTTTAGCAAGTAGCATGCACACATCAACCTCCCCTTACGTCAACCAACCTGCATTGTGTCAACCAGTATTGGGTGTTGAGCCGAGATATAGCGAACAAGATGAACATTTACAACATGAAGATAATGGAGTCCTGATTTTTCAAGTTAAACCCGCCTCTCACGATTTTTATTCCAAGAAAAATAAAAGCGTAAGTACTTACTGACGTTGAACGAACCCTAGCGCTTAGTAACCGAAGATTTAAAATACTTTGTAAAGACGAGATCCTTTTTGGGGCTCACCCAACCCCTCCCTCCTCCACTTCCGAAAGGTAAGGATAGATAAACTCATTAGCAAAGTTATCCTTTATTTCCAAATATAAAACCTAATACACTTTACAAAGGGATAATAACCTTTAAACGCTGAATCCCTTAAGGGGGAACATCTGGAATAGCTCGTCACAATAAACGAAGATGTAGACATTTAAGCCTAAATGATCAATAAAAGCCTAAACTAAGGGATTTCCTCAACTAGAACTAGTTATTTTTTTTTGTTGTAAACTGAAATTCGACTAAATCTGTTGTTTGAATTACGATGATCAGTTTAAACAAGAGTAGAAGCTCTTCAAGTCCAGCATTTTAGTGTCTCTTACTTCTGTTGGAAATACTACTTGTTCAAACTCGTTACATCGTTAAGCCATTTTAGAACGAAGATCTGGTGAATATTCCTCCATGGCTCCCATTCAACTCCCTACGCGCCTAATTTCCCCTGGAAGAAAAAAACTATTGCGTCAGGGTTTTTATTCGTTTCTTATATTCGAACTCAAAGCTTCCGCAAGATTGGGTTTGCAGCCTACAAGAAGGCGTTTCTATGCATAAATTTACTTCGTGGTGGACGGAAGGGATGGGGAACATATTTGAAGAAATAGCTAATAAAAGATGAAATGCACTGTAAAAAGTAGAAATTATGTTCAGCAGTGTGTATTTGTGGTTTTGATGTCTGAGATTGAGTAAAGTCAACTTTTTTTATGCATAAATTTATTTCGTGATTGATGAAAGGGGAATATGTTAGAAGAAATAGCATAATAAAAGGTGAAATACATTATAAAAAGGAGGAATTGTGGCCAACAGTGTGTTTTTGTGATTTTGATGTCTGAGATTGGGTAAATTCAACTTCTTTTTTGGAATAAGTTTATTTCGCGATGGACGGAGGGGATGGGGAACATATTTGAAGAAATAGGTAATGATAGGTGAAATGAATTGTAAAAAGTAGGAATTATGGTCAGCAGTGTGTATTTGTGGTTTTGATGTCTGATATTGAGTAAAGTCAACTTCTTATGGCACTTGGTATTAACCAAGTGACACATAGCAATCGCAAATTCTGTCGGTCTGTCTGTCGGTCTGTCCTGGTTTTGCTACTTTAGGCACTTCCAGGTAAGCTAGGACGATGAAATTTGGCAGGTGTATCAGGGACCGGACCAGATTAAATTAGAAATAGTCGTTTTCCCGATTCGACCATCTGGGGGGGGATTGGGGGGCCCGTTAATTCGGAAAAATTAGAAAAATGAGGTATTTTTAACTTACGAAGGAGTGATCGGATCTTAATGAAATTTGATGTTTGGAAGGATATCATGTCTCAGAGCTCTTTTTTTGAATCCCGACCGGATCCGGTAAAGGGGAAGCTGGGGGGGACCTAAAATCTTGGAAAACGCTTAGAGAGGAGGGACCGGGGTGAAACTTGGTGGAAAATGAGCACAAGTCCTAGATACAGGATTGACATAACCGGAACGGATCTGCTCTCTTTTTTTAATTCTAAAAATTAGAAAAAATGAGCTATTATTAATTTACGAAAGAGTAATCGTATTATAATAAAATTTCATATTTAGAAAGACCTCGAAACACAGATCTCTTATTTTAAATACTGACCGGATCCAGTGTCATTAGGGGAGGGGAAATCTTGAAAAACGCTTAAAGCGGAGAGATCAGGATGAAACTTGGTGGAAAGAATAAGCACAAGTCCAAGATAGATGACTGACATAACCGGACCGGATCCGCTCTCTTTGGTGGAGTTGGGGGGGGGGAGTAATTCGGAAAAATGAGGTATTTGTAACTTACGAACGGGTGATCAGATCTTAATGAAATTTGATATGTAGAAGGATCTTGTGCTTTAGAACTCTCATTTTAAATCCCGACCAGATCCGGTGACATTAAAGGGAGTTGGAGGGAGAAACCGGAATTCTTGGAAAACGTGAAAATCGAGGTATCTTACGAATGGGTGATCGGATCTTAATGAACTTGATATATAAAAGAATCTTATGTTTTAGATGTTCCATTTTCGATTCGAATCGGATCCGGGACATACAGGGTTGGAGGGTGGAAACAGAAATCTTGGAAACCGGAAATCTTGGAAAATCCTTAGAGTCGAGAGATCGGGATGAAACTTGATGGGAAGAATAAGCACAAATTATAGATACGAGATTGACATAATTGGTACGGATCCGTTCTCTTTGGGGGAGCTGGGGATTGTTAATTTGGAAAAATTAGAAAAATTGAGGTATTTTTAACTTAAGAAAGGGTGACCGGATCTTAATGAAATTTGATATTTAGAAGGAACTCATGTCTCAGAGCTCTTATTTCAAATCCCAACCAGATCTGTTGACATTAGGGGGAGTTGGAGGGGGAAACCGGAAATCGTGGAAAACGCTTACAAATGTCGTAGATACGTGATTGACGTAGCCGGATCAGGGCTGCCAATTTTTTTTTAAGGAGTGTGTCATATTTTTTCCGAAAATGCGCTTTTCGTGTCATCTCAGATTCCATAATGTTTCACCAAATGTGTCATATTTTTTGCTAAAAGTGGTATCATATATAATTGTCAAATCTTTGTTTAGAGTTTTTAATAATCTTTTCCAAACACATTCAAAAAGGAGTAAACTTGATCTTATCCTAAGTTCTTCGGATCGCGATGTTTTTATGACGTCATGAAAGAAATAGGAACATTCGATTAAGTTAATGTAACACACTATGAATTTATGTCTGGGCGACCAACGAGGCAAGTTTACATTTATAAAAGTTTTAGGGACAATCAATTCCGACATTAAATTGAAAAATTTATTGAAAACATTTATTGAACATTATTAAAAATTTATTGAACATTTTTATTGAAAAATGTGTCATTTTCGTCGATTGTGCCATTTTTTATTGAAAAATGTGTCATTTTCGTCGATTGTGTCGTCTTTTCGACTGAATGTGTCATTGTGGCACGCAATATCAAATTGTGTCATTTTGACACAAAATGTGTCAATTTGGCAGCCCAGAGCCGGACTGGATCCGCTCTCTTTGGGGAAGTTAGGAGGTGGTGTTCAGTGCTTTGGCGAGTTTGGTGCTTCTGGACGTGCTTGGACGATGAAAACTGGTAGGCGTGTCAGGGAGCTGCACAAATTGACTTGGTAAAGTCGTTTTCCCTGAATGGACCATCTGGGGGGCTGAAGTGAGAAGAAAAACTAGAAAAATTGAGGTATTTTTAACTTACGAGTGGGTGATCGGATCTTAGTGAATTTTGATATTTAGAAGGACCTCGCGACTCAGAGCTCTTATTTTAAATCCCGACCGGCATTAAGCCTCTGATTTTCCTTTTAAAGCAATCTATTGATTCTTAGAATTTTGCTAGAGCTCTTACCATATGAGCTCTTGGGTTTTTCGACCTTGTCACAAGTGCCATATGAGCTCTTAGCTCTTGTTTTTATGTATAAATTTATTTCGTGATGGACGAAAGGGGAATATGTTTGAAGAAATAGCTAATAAAAGGTGAAATGCATCATAAAAAGTAGGAATTGTGGCCAGTTGTGTGTTTTTGTGGTTTTGATGTCTGAGATTGAGTAAAGTCAACTTCTTTTTTGGAATAAATTTATTTCGCGATAGACGGAAGGGATGGGGGACATATTTGAAGAAGTAGCTAATAATAGGTGAAATGCATTGTAAAAAGTAGGAATTATGGTCAGCAGTGTGTATCTGTGGTTTTGATGTCTGAGATTGAGTAAATTCAACCTCTTTTTATGCATAAATTTATTTCGTGATGGACGGAAGGGGAACATATTTGAAGAAATAGCTAATAATAGTTAAATGTATTGTAAAACTAGGAATTATGGCCAGCAGTATGTTTTTGTCGTTTGGATGTCTGAGATTAAGTAAAGTCAACTTCTTTTTTGGAATAAATTTATTTCGCGATGGACGGAAGAGATGGGGAACATATTGGAAGAAATAGGTAATAATAGGTGAACTGCATTGTAAAAAGTAGGAATTATGGTCAGCAGTGTGTATCTGTGGTTTTGATGTCTGAGATTGAGTAAATTCAACTTCTTTTTATGCATAAATTTATTTCGTGATGGACGGAAGGGGAATATATTTGAAGAAATCTATATATATATATATATAAATAAGTTGTCTGTGTGTGTGTGTGTGTGTGCCGAATGACGTCATGTTTGTGTTTCGACTGACGTCATGTTTGACGACTGACGTCATTTTAAGGATTGAGCTGTGTGCGTCATGAAGCTGTTTGTCGGCTGACGTCATGTTTGTCAACTGATGAAATTACATACCGGGACACCGGGACACAAATGACGACCGGGACACAGGGAATATAAATGACGACCGGGAACCTCAAAGAGAAATTACAGACTGGGACACCCGGACACAAATCACGACCGGGACACAGGGAATATAAATGACGACCGGGACACAGGGACACATCATTAGAATAATGAGGTATAGATCTGAATACGGATTGTTTTTCCCATGGACAATTATATGTTGCATGTTCAAGAGTCAGTAAACCTGACAATCTATTTATATGCAACATATATATATATATATCTATCTCTATTCACAGGTGGGACACAGGGACAAAGCTACAATGGCGCGTAACTAATATGGTGCGTAACGACTTACGCGCGCGGGGGGGCTTGGGGGTCGCGAAGCGCCCCACCAACTGGGTGTTAGGGTGGCGCGAAGCGCCACCCCAACAACTAGTAGCTAATAAAAGTTGAAATGCACTGTACAAAGTAGAAATTGTAGACATCAGTGTGTTTTTGTTTCGTGATGGACGGAAGGGGAACATATTTCAAGAAATAGCTAATAATAGCTAAATATATTTTAAAAACTGAGAAATATGGCCAGCAGTGTGTTTTTGTGGTTTGGATGTCTGATATTGAGTAAAATCAAATTCTTTCTATGCATAAATTTATTTTGTGATGGACGGAAGGAGAATATATTTGAAGAAATAGCTAATAAAAGGTGTAATGCGTTTTAAAAAAAAGTAGGAATTACAGCTAGCAGTGTGTTTTTTGTGGTTTTGATATCTGAGATTGAGGTAAGTCAACTCTTTTTTATACATAAATTTATTTCGTGATGGACGGTAGGGGAATATATTTGAAGAAATAGCCAATAATAGTTAAATATATTGTAAAAACTAGGAATTATGGCCAGCAGTATGTTTTTGTGGTTTGGATGTAGAGCAACACTTTGGTTTTGTCCCGGTTTTTTTTTGTTTTTTTGTTTTTTTTCCTATGCCGCCGATCTCAGCTTATTCCTGGAAACTGGTAAGGGTCTAACCTGTGCGGTTTTTATGGAAAGTGTGGACCTCAGGCCGGATTGATGAATATGACATTACATTTTGGAAAGCTCCGTAGAACTCTTGCCTGGGGCCAAAAAGGATGGTTTTTGCTTGTCCTCGAGCCAGAGCCTATGGTGTGCGAAGTGAAGTGGAGTTATATAGCCTATGTCAGAGAGGAGTATCTGAAGTTGTGCAGCCAAGCTTTAGTTTCATCAAACCATGTTTCTGCTTTCGAGTGGAAAGCTCCGTTCTAGCAGGCAAGCAGGCAGGCACCAGTTTCAAATTGAAGATGGACTAAAATCTATAAGTGTTAAATATATGCGGTAGTTCCCCGGCCCCACAGCCAATATATCTTCTTTGAGTGATAAATAGAAAAATTTACAGAAACAAAAAAGTGCGATTTTCCCACGGGTCCGAAAGTGCTGCCATCTATTGTTTCTAGCCATTTCTGTTCGTGATTTCAGCTGACTTTACCATTCTTTTTTTTTCTACTTGGGATTGCAATAGAGAAATGGTATCAGGTATACCTCTTAAACTTTAAAAGTTCTCTCATTGCTAAAGAAATTAGAGCTTATCCTTTGCTCCTTTCTAAGTGGTGGTGTTAGAAAGTTGGCCTCCGGCAAAAAAGTCAACTTTTGAAACTAAGACAGATAGAATTTTTTTTTCAATGACAATCGATAGACCTTGATGAGCTGATCAAAGTATATGTCATCTATTTTTTGTTACAAAAATTCCTTCATGACATACACCACTTTGAAAGTTTCAAGGGGTTGACAACTTCAGTGGTAAGGTACACACTTGAACCAAAAATAGGCCGATAC
This sequence comes from Artemia franciscana, assembly GCF_032884065.1. Classification (NCBI taxonomy): domain Eukaryota; kingdom Metazoa; phylum Arthropoda; class Branchiopoda; order Anostraca; family Artemiidae; genus Artemia; species Artemia franciscana. Next base: position 37,420,541 of record NC_088866.1, on the reverse strand, counting down.
CAATTGTGAGATATGTAGGGGACTTCCAAGCAACAGTCGATTATTAGCTTATAATCATCTTTGGCAATGAGGGGTTTGCAACTTTTGCTGATTGGTGTACCTATTATCTGTTTCTGGTGTAATTGATGGTAAGAACAACTTGGTTCCCGATTGTAAGACATGTAGGGGAGTTGTAAGTAATAATCGGCTGTTAGGCTACAATGACTTCAGCGACAAGGGGTTTGCAACTTTTGCTAGTTGGTGTACCCATTATTTGTTTCCGGTGAACCTGGATGTATATCACGGGAGAGGGACTTGTAAGTAAGAATCGGTTGCTAGAGGAGGTTCATCAGAGGCTAAAAATTTGTGCAAATTGGTGCACATCTATGGTATTTGATCCTGAAAAGTCACGAATAGCTTTATAATACCAACTAGATTATATAAGATAATGTTCCAAGTTTCCATCGGTCACGATGTCTACGATTGAAAAGGATAAAGTTCAACTGGCTGCAAACTCAATTTAGTCCCTTCTTCCGATATTCTTTTGCTGTTGTTTTTTCAACGCTGAAGAACTTGATCATGTGATTACTGATTGTGTTCTGCTTTGAATATGCCGTTTTGAATGCTTTGATAGTTTTGACAACTTCAGAATTTAACCGATAGCGAAGAAACAAAACCAAAGTGTTGCTCTCGCAACACTTTTATCGGCGAAGCCGGACAAAGGTTGCCGCAACACTTCACGTTGCCCAGGCAACGTAGGTCTAGTTTACCTTTCCTTCAATTGAATTGTTCTTGTCTCTGGGCATTATTATTGATGTATATATTTTGGTAAGTGAACCAAATTATCAACATATTTGGCTAAGGTAGACAACTCTCTTCTCTGTGAGAAATCGTGTAGTATTGTTTAACGAGTTCCAGAAGCCATCTTAAGTATCAATTATTTATCATTATCAAGTCAGTAGGTTAGGCCACCTCACAAAAGATTATACCCTGTGTTTTTTGTTTCTTTTTTTTACGCCTGTCGTCCGATAGACTCTGATGCTAGCTCTGCTGCCAGCTGCCTTACATTTTAAATAGAGGAAAGTATTGATTCTGAACAAGCCACATTAGTATGGTTTCTTCGTTGTTAGAGCTTATTATTAGTCTGAAGATTCTTCCTCCCTCCTCTCTTCAGACTTGTTCCCCAAACTATATTTCCGTTCTTAAGGTTAAAGTAAAATAAAATTGCCAAGAAGAGTAATTTCTAAAAATGTGACATGATTCTGAGGTTAGTGATGCCATTAATTTTTTTGACAGATGAAATGTTACCCCGTTACTCTAAGTAAGAAAAGAGGTCGAGTACTTATCATCAATATCAATTCATTTGACAACAACCTCTACGATGCACGAGCTGGCTCAGAAACGGACGTTTGCAACCTGGATAAGCTTTTTCAGCAGTTGAACTTCATTGTTACACTGAAACAAGATGTCAATGCCGAAGTGAGTTAATCTTGAGAATATTTTAAATATTTATTAATTTTTTGTTAATGTTCAAATGATCATAATAATGCCACTAGCTAAGAAAATTTTTACCAGTCTTATTTTACTAATCGTAATTTGCAAGGCACTATTATTAATTACTTGATAGACCTTGTATAAAACTCAGGTAGAGTAGAGAGTAGAGTTTTGACTGTTAAAAGCGCCAAACTCTTTTGGCGCTTTTGGCGCTTAGCGCCAAAACTCTTTGGCGCTAAAATTTGACGCTTGACTGTTGACTTTGACTGTTGGTCCCAATTTTAAAAATTGTGTTGGTCCCATTTTTAAAAGTGCCAAGATTTTGCGTGAAGAACAAGGTATTGACTAGGGAGCAGCCCCTTCATATACGAAATCATTTCTGCTCGTTTTGAGTGTTAATGCTGCTCCTTACTTTCAGTTGAATACAGGTTTTTTTTTTATTTAATACACTAAAAACTGAACCCTATCAGTGCACTCTGAAAAATATGATCTATGAGATGTTGGGTGATTAGGAATTATGAATCTGTTAATTTATCATAAAAACCGTAGAAAATCTTGAATAATAATCGTAGAAAATCTGTAGGTGTAACGAATATTAATACTAAAAAATGGGATTAGTATCATATCAAAATTGATATGCAACCAAATTAGGCATATGCGCTTGTGACACCTAATGCGTAGCAGATGCAGGCATATATGGAAACTCAGGGACCTGTAGTTCAAAATCGCCTGTCATGTAGTCATCTCTCTCGAGGGATGTTGACTCTTGAGATGAATATAGCCAAAAAACTGGCACTACTTTGTGCTGGCCTTGGAATAATTTTGGGCTGAAATGAGCTATTTAAATTTCCACATACTTTATTACTCGTTGTAAAGTTCTTTTCATTGAAAAGTCATTTTTAACTATTTTTTGGCCTGGAAAACCTACGTTGTGATGAAAGTGGGTGGTGAAATATTATGTTTTGTTATTGTAAGATAAGATTCATTTCAATGTATAACTATCAGAAGCCCTGCTTGGCCGAACTCCGTTTTTTAGAGTTCAAACAACCATAATAATATCAACAAATAGGTCTAAAATGAATCATTTACATGAAACTGGCAGAAGAACGCAACATTATTTTATCAAAATTGTCAAAAAAACAATTAAATTAATAGCTTTAAAAATAGTATTATTTATTAGATTGCACACGTTTTACATTATTACATTCTAAAAGTTTTAAAAAGATTATTTTTTCTAACAGGAGAGGAAAGCCCATCGAAAAATTATAATTGGATTGCTCCTTGGTGGTGGTTACCACTAATGATCTTAAGGCAGGGAAAATGTCAGTAATTGTTTGTTATGGCTGTTGGCTGTCTTTTCAACTACTGCCTATGAACAAGAAATGGTAAACCTGATGAAACTTCTTGGTGTTGCTCACCAATATTTAAAATTGTATGCCGCATACCTTTGACATCGCATTTCTAGTTTGTAGTGTTTTCCAATAGACTATATTCTTGTCAATCTATGGCCCTCTCCCTCACTGCTTTGAATCTCCCTCCCTCCTAAATCGTGCCCACTCTGAAAAAAAAAATCCTTGACCTCTAGCCGGATACGTAGAGTTTCAGTCCAGGTACTTCATATTATAATTCAGAGAGACATTATGCGACTCAGTTTTTTCGATACGAACAGCGCACAGGAACTTGTTTCTGTAACAACTAAAAGGGAAGGTAAACTAAAAGAGCACTGTGACTAGGTTGATCAACGGTGACAAGAATGTAACCAATGTTGCGCTTGCAGCATATACTAAAATCGAAAGAATTAGAGCAAAGACTTCATGCTTATGAGGCACATTATCCTAATACCCCCATTTTTCAGAATAATAGCTTATAGTTTTGCCTGGGTTGGACAGGGGCCTTCTCCCCTATGCTATATAGCTTAATAGCTGTCATAATAAAACCATCTACGTGTCACCTTGCTGGCTTTTATTCTTTGGAATGTTTCTGACGTGTATCTAAGGATAGACGTCCTTCTATAATATGTTCACAAGCTCGGGTTATTATACTTTCTATGCGAACAACAAACAATCAGGATTTTTTCTTTAGTTGGATAATAGCTACTCTTATGGCATCTACCTTAGTGAATTAAGTTTCGTCCACGAGGCTTTGGTGGCTTCAACTATTGTACCAACTTTGGCTTGCTGTTTTTTGTCGTTGCGACATGATTGCGCTTTCCAGATCTATAAAAGGAATCTTTAATGGTAACGTTGCATCCACCGACGTTCTAAGTTCAGTACTTCAAGTCTACGGGTCGTCAGTCAAGATAGACATTTCTTCAAGGACATCGGAAGACGGGCTTTCTCCAACCATGTCATCAGCAAGTGGGATAATCCGCCCTCATAAATGGACTTGATATGTTGCCTAGTTTCTTATTTCCTAGAGAATTGTAAGAGGCTTGTGTCTTTTTTTTTGCATTGAAATATTATTATTATATAAATGCTATTTATGTCTATTAGTCAAGTATTAAAATAAATATATTCAACTGTTTTAATTATGCTATAAAGCTAATATATTACCACCTAAGGAATGCAAAATCTAACATTTTAGAAACTATAGAAAATAGTATTTTCCGTTATGATCCACCTAATTTACAGGGATATACTAAGCCTAATCATAATTGTCTCAGTAACGTTGGTGGCTCACAAAGTTTACGTTCATATAAAAAAGCACTAAAATTTTAATGTGTAATAAGCATAAATATAAAAAAGCATTATTAGATGCAAAAAAGTCGTATAACTTCAGGATACTTATGTTTTTCTTTCCCTTCTTTTTCTCCTTTTTGTCTCCTAGGAAGTCTTTTCTAATAATGATTCTATTCTTAGCAATTTATAATGGAGATTGAATCCTTTGCTCAGAGAGAGGACCATAAGGAATATAGCTCCTGCTTCGTATTCCTAATGTCTCACGGGGCTGATTTGGGAAACGGCCACTGGGGTATTGTTGCTAAAGATGGAATCAAAATTGACGTCGAAGAAATAATTGCAAAATTTTCAAATCAAAAAGCGAAAAGTCTGATTGAAAAACCGAAAATTATCGTGATAAATGCTTGCAGGTATATTGATTTTTAATTATTTATTTTAGATTTATGTCGCTGTAGGCGTCATAGTTTTAAAGGCACTTTCTTTTCATGCTCTTTTCTTCCTCTTAAAAGATACTTTATTCGAGTGAATTCAAGGAGGGATTGCACACGACGAATATTTAAAGGGGAAAGAACCAAGCATCAAAGCTTTGTCTTTGTATAGAATTATATTCTTGGGGTAGGCAGTGTGTCCGCATAGATTATTATAAGGGCTGGGGGGAGGAGCAATTGTTTGAAGAGATTTTATTTTGTGCTTAGAAGTGTAATTTCGTTTCCGTATACTATCAATCTTTGGAGTTTTCAAGACTTACAGATGCTGTATACACAGTTTTAAGAGAAGAACAGTACGGTTTTAGGAAGGACAGAGGACGTGTTGACCAAATTTTCACTCTTAGATTATTAATTGAGCATTGTTTGATTCATCAAACACCTTTAGTCCTCAATTATATAGATTATGAGCATGCGTTTGATTCAGCTAATAGAAAAGACTTATTGAAGGTCTTATCCCTGTATGGTATACCTGACAACTACACTAAAGTAATTTGTACTATGTATGCAAATAAAATATGCTGCGGTTAAGGTAGGAAATGAAGCTAGTAATTCGTTTCATATTAAGTCGGGAGTTAAAAAGGGTTGTGCTCTGTCTCAATTTATATGGACTTTGTCTTAAGAAGCCCAACAAAAGCAACGGTAGAACACGGAATCAAATGGAAAAGTAAAACTTTCCGGGACTTCGGTGATGATGATGATTAAGCATCCTAGATAAAAGTGTGAGCAAAATGAATAAACTTTTAGGGGTTTTACGAGTTCAAAGTGCTGGAATTGGTTTTAAAATTAACGTTAAAAGGACTAAGTCGCAAAGGCTAGAAATAAGTGAAGATGAAAAGGTGACGTTGGGTCGGAGAAAAATCGATTAAGGGGACAGCTTTACTTACCTAGGTAGTATCATAGGCAGCGTAATAGCGCTGCCTAAGTAAAGAGCGATGTGGGAACAATGTATTATTCATGTATTTATTATTATTATTATTTTTTTTTAGACCAGGGCACTTCGTTTAGAAGGAGTTGCCGTAGAAATTAAAAAAGAAGCTCATTTGATTGGAAATTGAAGGACTACTGCCCATATTAATAGTCAAAAGTGATCGGCGTGTAGCCAACAACCCTCCCACGCCAATCATTTCCCCAAACACACCCAGTCAAAATTTTGAGATAGCCATTTTGCTTGTCGTAGTTGAAAGATCTGTAAATTATGCCTGTGAGGATGGCAACCCTCCAAACCCTCAGGGCAAGGTTTGTAAAAAAGTGGTCGGCGTGTAGCCAACAACCCTCCCACGCCAATCATTTCCCCAAACACACCCAGTCAAAATTTTGAGATAGCCATTTTGCTTGTCGTAGTTGAAAGATCTGTAAATTATGCCTGTGAGGATGGCAACCCTCCAAAGCCCTCAGGGCAAGGTTTGTAAGTTATGCCCTGGGGGCTTATAAGGTTTTTATAGAAAGGGTGGTCATTTAAACCTCGGAGAAACTAGAAACTCTAGTGCCCTTTTTAAATGTCGAAAGTGATCGGAGGGCAACCAGCCCCCACACCACACACACACCGATCATTTTCCCAAACACATCCTATCAAAATTTGATATAGCCATTTTGTTCAGCGTAAATGAAAGGTCCATAAAATATGTCTTTGAGGATGGCAACCCTACCCCCATAGCCCTCAGAGCAAGGGTTTTAAGACACCCCTGGGAGTATATATGGTTTTTATAGAAAAGGTGTTCGTATAAAATTCGGAGGGTGCTCATTGGATTGGTAATCAGCAGTTACAGTGTTCTTTTTAAGAGTCAAAGTGATCGGAGGGCAGATACCCCCCTCCCGCCCATACACACGTCGCTTTTTCCTGAAATGCGCCTGATAGGAATTTTAAGATGGTCATTTGTTGTCGTTGAAACTTCAGAAAGGAAGTTTCTGAAGTTTGGAAATTGAAAGCAAGTGCCCTCTTTAATTACTAAAGTGATTAGGCGGCAATCATCCGATAGAAATTTGAGATAGTCATTTGTTCAAAAATAGTCCAAAGATCACATAAAAAGGCCTTTTGGGTTGACAAAACCCCCAGAGTCTGGGGTTAAGGGTTGTAATTATGCCCCGGGGTGTGTAAGGTTTTTATAGAAGGGGTGGTCTTGCTAATTTTAGAGGAGGCTCAATTGATTAGAAATGTATAGTTCGAGTTACCATTTAACAGTCAAACTTGACGGAGGGAAAACAGTACCCCCTTCCCCTCCCGGACATCCTCTTCCCGAAACGTATTCGATGGAAATTGCGAGACAACCAGTTTGTAACCAATAGTCCAAAGAGCATAAAATAATGTCTTCAGTAATCAAATATAAGGGATATTTAGGCAGATGTTGAACTAAGTCAAAACCAACTGTGAGTGTCTGATCTTTCAAAAAGGTGACGAAGCAACATCTTAAGAACGACTTATATTGTTAGACCTTTACGAGTAAGCTGTGGTGGATTTTTAACTAGCCAGAAGGCATTGTGTGTATACTTTTAATACTACCACTACAGTTACTGTAACTAATGACGCTGAGGTTATTAAGGTGAAACTTTTAGGAAACGTTTAGGGAGAGCATCAATTAATCGAAAAAAACTATTTGCTTGCAGGTTTTCAAAAGGGCATATAAGCAACATCATAGGCAGCATCACTATATATAGCTAGAAATATCATTGAAACAGTTAAAGGAGCTAATTTGATTCAAAATTAAAAAGTCTAGTGCCCTTTTTAGATTGCAGAAAGAGATTGGAGGGCAAGGAGCCCTTATCTCAAGCCCATTTATTTTCCAAGCACAACCAGTCAAAATTTTAAGACAGCCATTTGGTTCAGCATCCACAATTATGCAATTGGTCCATTATGCATTAAGACTAAGTGCTGGTTTAAAACTTTAAAACTCATTGTGTTAGTTTTTATAACAAAATATTTTTAGTTGTCAATTAGACACTTCAACAATATATCGAGAATGGCTGGGGGTATTAAGTTAAAGCTTTCGGGTCTACTACTGTTACTACTTCCGCTCTTACAATTTAAATAAAGAAAAAGAGTGTAAGTGTATCCAGGTTTTCAAAGAGCATAGATAGAATCTTTTGGGCTTTACTGAAATACTTTTGGGCTATACCGAGCGCATAATCTGTGCTGCTCCAAAAGGAGGTAGATCCAAAATCTTCTTCCAAAAGGAGGAAGATTTGCTAGATGTTATCCAAAGAATTGCTCACAGATTGTCATAGTTACTCGACTGAATGACCGGGTTTCAAACAGTAGACTGTAAGAAAAGTGAAATTCGATCCCACTTTCTAGGGCTAATCCTTCTGAGTCAAATATAGCTCTGAAGTGTGGGTGCTTCGAAAAAAGGGGGAGATTAGCTAGATGTTATCCAAAAAAGTTGCCTTCGGATTTTTTTGGGTACCCGTCTGACTGACCGTATTTCAAGCAGTAGGCTGTGCGAAAAGTCTGATTCAATCCCGCTTTCTAGGGCTATAATGAAGAAAAGTTGATATGGCCAAATCATGGTTTGTGGATGAAGGATGACTGATTGCCAAAAATTGTCTTTTTCAGTCAGTCATCTAGGGCTAAACGAAAAGCAAGTTATTTTGGTTGGGGTGAGAGGATGTCGTAAGGAAAGATTTTAGGGAAATCGGAACTTTCTGGGAGGGCGTAAACAAGGAGGCTTTGAATAGATTGGGATGGAGGAGAAGAGTTCGCAGCTGTGGTGGCCTCGGGCGGCTTGGTTCTGCGGTAAGTTGTTAACAGCAGAAGTAATAGTAGATTTGAATAGCAGGGGCTGGGCGGAACTGAAAGACTCCTCTGTTTGTGCCTAACTGTGAACTTTTCTGTGAACTTACTTAAGGTAAATCAAAAAGATGTCCGAGGCTAGATAGTACTACTGTGTATGCTCTTGTGATTCGTGACACAACAAAGTACTTTAATGCTTTCAGAGGCAACGCTAAAGCGTTACCTATAGTAAAGGCCATGCGGCTCCAATTTTTGTTTGTTTTTCAGAGGCACTTCATAGCCGTCGTATAAACTTCAACGGGGGCTCGCTCGATTGGGAATTAGAAGTTATAGTGCCGTTTCAAAGAATCAAAAGTGATCGGAGGGCAACTAGCCCCCTCCCACGGCTTTTTTCCCCAAATAAATCCGATAAAATTTTTGAGATAGCCATTTTGTTAAAAATAGTTCAAAGATCATATAACAAGATTCCGGGGACAGCACAATCCCCGGAGCCCAGGGGGCAAGCGTTGTAAGTTATGCCCTGGGAGTATATTTGGTTCTTATAGAAGGGATGCTCGTATAAACTTCAAAGAGGGCTCATTTGATTGGAAACTCAATGTTCTAATTCACTTTTAAAGAGTCAAAAGAGATCAGAGGGCGCCTAGCCCCCATCCACACACCCGTTTTACCCAAACCTATCCGATGAAATTTTTGAGATAGCCATTGACAATAGTTCTAACATCAGGTAATAAAGTTATGCCATGAGGCCATATATTGTTCTTATAGAAGGGATGCCCCTATAAACTTCAGAGAGGGTTCATTTGATTGAAAATTGAAAGTCTTAATTCACTTTTAAAGAGTCAAAAGAGATCGAATGGCAACTAGCCCTTTTCTCCCCAAACATTGAGATAGACATTTTGTTAAGAATAGTTCAAATATCAGATAAACAAACCCTCACAGTCCTGGGGCAATTGTTTTAAGTTGTGTCCCAAGGGTATATAAGGTTTTCATGTAAGGAGAGGTTTTATAAATTTCATTGGATGTTTATTTGATTGAAAATTAAAGTTCCAGCTACCTTTTTTGAGTAAAAAGGGATCAAGGGCATATACACCCCCTCACACACACAGCTTCTTTTTAACAAATGTATCTGATCAAAATTTTGTGATTGCCAATGAGGTTGAAATAGTCCAACGATTAGATAACAGGGAATTTGGGGTCAAGATACCCCCCAGAGCCGGGGGGAAGGGCTGTAACTTACGCCCTTGGGGCATATAAAGTTTTCTATGGAAAAAGTGGTTGTATAAACCTCGGAGAGGACTCAAATGATTAGAAATTGAAAGTTCTAATTCTCATTTTAAGAATCAAAAGTGAACCGATGTCAATTATCCCCCAATACGCCAACCCTTTTTTTTTTACCAAAAGCCCACGAGGGTGGACATATGCCCCCCTCTTTTTTTCCAAATGCATCTGTTCAAAATTTCAAGATAGCCATTTTTTAAAATAATCCAACTTCGGGTCTACATTCCCCCCCCCCCCGAAAAAACCGGGGGAAGTGCTGTAGCTTGTGCTCCGGGACATATAAGGTTTTTCCGATAAAAGGTGGTCATATAAACTTCGGAGGGGACTGATTAGATATTGAAAGTTCTAGTTCCGTTTTTAAGAGTGAAAAGTGACTCGATGGCAACTAGCCTCCCCCCCCTCACCAAACCCAAGTCCATAAGGCTCTGGTTTTTCCCCAGATGCGCATCCTAAAGAAGAGATGGTCGTATAAACTTTGGAGGGGATCATTCGATTGGAAATTAGAAGTTATAGTACCCTTTTTGGGAGTCAAAAATAATCGGAAGGCAAAAAGCCCCCATGCCTTTTTTCCCCAGCTGCATCCGATAAAAATTTTAATCTTGGCTCAAGGATTAGATAACAAAAACTCCGGAGTGGACACAACCTTCAGGGTCCAGGTGCAGGCGTTCTAAGTTATAACCGGGGGCATATATGGTTTAATTTTTGTACAATTTATTTTTTATTTCGTTTCACTTTTTTTACTTTATTTGTATTCTTTTATTTTTATTTATTTTTATTTTTTTCTTTCCATGCTCATGGTTCATCCCGATAATACCTGCTGTGTTATTAATAATATATGTATTTGTTTTCCTTTGACATGTTTTCCTTTTCTAATAGATTTAAGTAAAGATTTCTTTTTTGTTCATTTGGTGATTTAAATGGACTCCAAGTAAATCTGCTTTTGTCAATATTTTAAGTCGTGAGAGACGCCTTGGCTAGCTTGAAAATTAGTATTGTAATTAATTCGATGGGTCAGGCTAATAAAAATTTGATTAATATGAACCCTATTTGTAGTAGTAAACATATTTCTGATTTGGGGAGAGGGGTGGTTACCAAAGGAATTTTTTCTCTAACTCTACTTCAGCTTAACATTCAGGGTCTCTCCTTGTCAATAGATAATTTAGGATAAATTTGTTTCGAATGGACAGCTTGGAGTTGTTGGTTTATGCGAGACATTTTTGGATTTTGGCAATGAAATGCTATTGGGCATCCATGGCTACAAAATGGAACATACAAACTGCTGCAAGATGGCTAAAGGAGGTCTTGCCATGTATATATCTAGTAGTTGGGATCGGTTCTTGCGGGATTACATATCAAGGAATTTTGAAGGTATCTTTGAGTCACATTAGATTTATTGGTATTGATCTTATCTTAGGCAATATCCATTGTTCCCCTAGTGGTATGGTTTCGTTGTTTCTTCGGAATATTGAGGAAATACTTGACATGATACTGAAACGTCCGTACCATTTCATCATAACGGGTGACTTTAATATAAATTTGATGGATTCAAATTCTTCAACTTCAGTTGATTTTCTTTCCAGCATGCTTACCGCAGGAACTCTCCCAACTACATCCATCCCCACACGAGTAACTAATGTTACAGCTTCTTTGATTGACAATATTTTCTCTACGCTTAGCTTGAAGGAAAACTCAATTTTAGTTAGTGATATCTCCGATCATTTTCTAATATATTCTCGGTTCAGCTTTAAACAAGGAAAGAATAACAAGGCTCAATTGTTTGATTCTTATTCTATTAGGTTTGGTGAGAAAGAGTTATCTCTTTTTGGATTTAAAATGGCGGAAAATTCGTGGATCTTGTTTGAAAATGATAAGGATTTTTTTTTTTCTGTTTATTTGAGTCCTTTTATGAAACCATAAAAGAGGCTATTCTTAGCATTTGTAAAGTACCAATCACGGGTCTAAAAGGATTGTTCCTCTAAACCCATGAATTACATTTGGACTTATCAAAAGCTGGAGGAGGAAAAATAATCTCAGGAGGTCTTATAAATGCGCTACACTTTCAGCGAGTGCTATTTGTCTTTGTCAATTCAAGATTTACCAGAATATATAAGATTCCTTGTGTATGAAAGCCAAATCTTTCTATCATCTAAATAATTTTGCTGCATGTGACAATGATGATCTAAACCCAGTTCTCAATCTAGTTCTTTACGTATGAGTCTGGTCATTGGTGGTGAAGCTGCAGAGGGTGAGCTTAATGTCCAAGAAGCATTCACTTCATTCTTCGCTAGTATTGGTAAGAATATTCCTTCCATAGCTACTTTACTTCGGCCTAAGCCGGACTTCCGGTCTTACCTTGGGCCGTCTTGTGTTAAGTCTATGTTTCTGGAGCCAGTTACAGTAAGTGAAATTACTAAAATTGTCAATGGCTTGAAAAACTCTTCCTCATCTGGGCCAGATTCTATTCCTACTAAGGTAGTTAAATCTATTCTTCCTTCAATAGCTGTGCCACTAACAAAACTTGTTAATCTTCAATTGAAATATAGTGTTCCGGATGCTCTCAAGTGTGCTCGGATTATTGTTGTGTATAAAGAATTATCGACGAATTTCAGTTTTATCAGTATTTAGTAAAATTTCCGAAAAGGTTATGCTTTCTCGTCTCCCTACTTTTCAAAAATCTAAAAAAAAATCTCATGATTTTCAATTTGGTTGCCCAATGAAGCACTCCACTGAACATGCCTGTATGACCCTTTTGAGTTTTGTACATTCAGGAATATACCGCCAGCTATATTCCTGGATATTCGTAAGGCATTCAATTCCTTAATCCATGAAATTCTTTTATCCAATATGTCTCATTTTGGCATTAGGGGTAATGCATTTTCTTGGTTTCTATCTTATTTGAATGATAGGTTAATTTCTGTCGATCAACTTTTCTGTTCACCTTCAAAAGTGAATTTTGACGTCCCTCAGGGATCAGTTTTAGGGCCCGTGCTATTACTGATTTATGTAAATGATATATTTTATGCAGTAAAAAGCAGAAATTTATTAAATGCTGTAGACTCTGTCATCCTAAGCCTTCCCTTGCCCATTGTGCCAACTATAGTTCGCCCTCTTCTGATGTCCTTGTTTATTTTTCTGATGACAGCACACTTGGCACTTCGGGAAATTGCGAATCTGAGCTTCGATTAAATTTGGAAATTTGTTTGAAAGAGTAATTTTATGGTTTGATGCTAATTATCGTACTCTAAATTTTTCCAAGTCCAGTTTTTTTATATTTCCGCATGTTTCTCAGATTTGTCCCCAGATATCAGAAATTCATGTGCCAAATGGGAGAATTCATAGATCTAAAGATCGATATGTTCGTTTTTTGGGGCATTCTTGTTGATGAAAGACATCAATGTGACGTCTTTCAAATGTCACATTGAATTGATCAAAATGGAGATATGCAGGAGTCTCGGTATTTTACGGAAACTTAAACATATTTTCCCTGGATCAGTTTTGAAAATTCTCTTTCAATGCTTGATCCAATCATACGTTTCTTACTGTCCAATAGCATGGATCTCAACCTTTCATTGTTAAAACCACTTTCTAAGGTTTCCAATAAAGATAGAAATCTCATTAAGGAAACTAATCCTTCAAGAGTTATCCCATTACCTGGTCTCGAGTCACTGTATATTCTTTCGTGTGCATATTTTACTTTTTCTCAGCTTCATGGTGACCCAACCCCCCATCCCCTAAGTGTTCCGCCGTCTTTCACCTCTAATCAGAATAATTGTAATCTTCGCAATACCAAAAATCATATTCAAGTTCCTTTTACTCCTTGTGTAAGGTCAGATTTTAATCCTTTAATTGCGACTCGTACTGTGTGGAACAAGTTGCCCGAATCAGCACGAAGGTGCCACTCATTCGGTGTGTTCAAAAAAATTGTTAGAATTCTTTGGCTTCATAGAAGTTATTTATCTATTTTTATTTCACTGGAGTCTATTTAATCTACTGATCTACTTGATTAATTTAGTCTACTCGATCTATTAGCATATTTAGTTTTGTTTTTTATAGTTTTTATTTTATTCATATTTTCTTTTCTTCTCCTTTTTGCTCTTCTATCTGTAAGTGATTATTTTAATTTTTCTGAGTAAGTGACTCTTTTATCTTCCCCCTTCCTTACAGGCCAAAGAGTCTTTGGGGGAATAGTAAAATGTAATATTGTATGTCTATTTCATGATGAATAAAACTTGTCTTATCTTATGGAAGGGCTGCTCATATAAACTTTGGAAAGGGTTTATTTGATTAGAAATTAAAAGTTCTAGTTTACTTTTAAAGAGTAAAAAGAGATTGGAGGTCAGCTAGCCCACCATCCCACGCCCTTTTCCCGCCAAACCCATCCAATAAAAATTTTGAGATAGCCTTGTTGTTGAAAATAGTTCAAACATCAGATAACAAAAATCCAGAGTCGATTCAACGCCCCAGAGCCCTGTGGCAAGTGTTTTAAGTTATGCCCTGGGGGTATATAAGGTTTTTATGTAAGGGGTAGTCGTATAAAGTTTAGAGGTGGCTCATTTGATTGGGAATTGAGTTACCTTTTCGAGAGTCAAAAGTGACCCGATGGGAAATAAACTCTCCCTCCCCACCAACCCTCTTTTTCCCAAATGCGTCTGATCAAATTATCTATATAGCTATATTGTTCCAAATTGACAAAAATCATATAAAAATTGAGATAGCCATTTTGTTCAAAATAGTTAAAGGATAAAATAAAATAAAAACTCCGGATTTGAAGCAACTCCCCTCAGAGCCAGTGGGCAAGTGTTGTAAGTTATGCACCAGGAGCATATAAAGTATTTATGTAAGAGTTGTTCGTATAAAATCCAGAGGTGGCTCATTTAATTGGAAATTGAAAGTTCCAGTTACCTTTTAAGAGTCAAAAGTGAACGCAGGGCATCTACGCCCCCCCCCCTCACACACACCCTCTTTTTCCCAAACTTATTCAATCAAAATTTTTAGATAGACAACAAGAAACATTAGCCAACAAATTTTTAAAGAGTCCAGCTATTGATAACAACAATTTGGGGTCAACAAACCCCTCCCTCCTAGAGCCCGAGGCAGGGTTATTAATTATGTCCGGGGGCATGTAAGGTTTCTATGGAAGAGTTAAACTTCGGAGAGGACTCACATGACTAGAAATTTGATGCTATAGTTCCCGTTTTGAGAGTCAAAAGTAATCTAATGGCAACTAGACCCACTCCCCCACCAACCATCTTTTCCCTAAATGTGTCCGATCAAACTTTTGAGATTTGCATTTTGTCGAAAATAGATCAAAGATTATATAATAAAAACTCCGGGTCTACACAGCCCCTCAGAACCCGGGGGCATATGAGGTTTTTATGGAAGGAACGATTGTATAACTTCATCGGGGGATAGTTCTATTGCAAATTGAAAGTTCTAGTTCCCTTTTAAGAGCCAAAAGGGACCGGAAGGCAACTAGCTCTCTTGTCTTCTTTACCCCAAATCAAACGGATTGAATTTTTGAGATAGCCATTTTGTTAAACTAAATCAAAAGATTGTATAACAAAAACTCCTGGGTCTACACAACCCCCCAGAGCCATGGGACAAGTGTTGTATGTTTTGTCCAGGGGGCATATAAGGTTCTTATGTGAGGGTTTTGAAAATAGTTCAAAGATCAGATAAACCAAACCCCCACACCCACCCAAAAAACTTAAGTATGATTTTTATTCCAACAGTGACATGGCCCTGGCCTTCTCTGCATGCCCCCCCCCCGAAAAAACAACTTGTTATTGGTATTTTATTCTAAAATTACGGCAACACACCCCTGGCCCCCATGTCCCCCCTCAAGAAAAAACTTATTAGCAATATTTTATTTCAAAACTTATGGGAGCTGACGCCTTGTACTCCATGGTCCGATAACCCTCCCTCCCCAAAATATTGTCAATGATAAATCAAGGGAACTCACCCCTTATCCTCCCTCCATGGCCCCCCCCCAGAAGAAAACTCATGGTATTATAAAAACTCGTACTCCAAAATTCACGGTTTCTGACGCCTGGCCCTCCCTCCACGGCCTCCCAACCATACAAATTATTAACGATATTCTATTCCAAAAATCATGGGAATTCAGTTTAAGTTTATTAGCTCTTCCCAAAACTGTTCAAGATACCTTCAGTCTTCACTTCAACTCAAAACTTACAACAGGTACAGTGCTAATATAAATGAATAAATGAATCTCAAAACGAATAAAGCGAAGTTGACTATGCAAGTCACGCTTAAAACGAACAAAAATATTTTGCTATTGGAGAAGAAATGAAACCCAAAACGAGCAGAAACTGAATAAAGAATCATAGCAAATAAACATACAATATAAGGTACTAATATAAATGGTAAATAAAGGTACTAATATAAATGAGTAAATAAATCTTGAAACGAGTAAACTGAAATTGAATGTGTAGATCAAGCTTGAAACGAAAAGAATCTCTACAAACAAGAGTGTTTCCCTAACTGTAAACGTCTAAAGCCTAGTACAGCTTGGCGCTTCACTGAAAACGAATTATATTACAGATTTTTTTCCAGTTATTGCAGTATTGAAATGAAAATAAAATTATAGTGAAATAAAATCTTGAACGGATTTTCTTTCAATAATTAATAGAAGCATTAATAGAAACATTCAGTTTTATTTTATTTGTACTTTCCAAGACTGTCCAAAACACATATAGTTTTTAGTAAAGCGCCAATGACGCAGCAGATTTTAGACTTTTGCTATGATTGCTTGTTTAATTTCTGGTCGTTTTGAGTTTGACTTACTGTAGGTTTCTATTTCTTCTGATCTTAAGTTTAATACGGCCTTTACTTTTCTTTAGAAAATATCTTTTTGGAACGTTTTTTTTTTTTTTAATTAACTAATAATTATCAGGGCATACTTTCAATACAACTCGGCATAATGGTGTTTGGTCCCCTTCAAGGGTGAGCGAAAATTAAGTTTTTAATGCTTGTTAGGAGCAGTTTAATTTGTTACCGAGGGTACAAATAAAAAATGATAAAAAATTATAGTTGACTAATACGAAATTATGTTTGTTAGTCTTTGAGCCAGGGGAGGAAACCTGAAACGTTCTTCGTGCAGATCTGGGTGGGTCGTACTTTCCTTCTAATTTTATTTTCGCACTTTCAATTCATTTTCGAAAGAAATTTTTTGGTATTATTTGCCACAAATACATGAGTAATTGCCATCTCATAGCTATTTCTAAAAGATTTAAATCCAAAATAGCGTTACAAAAATTTTGCCTGCGTAAGTATTTTTTAAAGACGTATATTTGCAAACAAAAAAGAATAGTTAAAACAACGACGATTCGAAAATAATGTTGACTGAAAAAGAACAACTACAAAAAATTAATGAATTTTCAAATTAAATTTAAATGTGAATGGTACAAAGTTTAATCTGATTGATACACTAATTTAAATCTGGATGTTAAGTTTTACTATCCAATTGGGTTATTCTTGGGCGATCTATGACGCAGCTGAAGATGGTCATGTCTGCGAGGCTTCCCCTGAACTTTGATTTTTTATGGCACTTGGTATTAACCAAGTGACATATAGCAATCGCCAATTCTGTCGGTCTGTCTGTCTTTCGGTCCTGGTTTTGCTACTTTAGGCACTTCCAGGTAAGCTAGGACGATGAAATTTGGCAGGCGTATCAGGGACGGGACGATATTAAATTAGAAATAGTTTTTCCCAATTTGATTTCCCGTTTTTTTCCCTTTTTCCCAATTCGACCATCTGGGGGGAATGGGGGGCCGGTTAATTCGGAAAAAATAGAAAAATTGAAGTATTTTTAGCTTACGAACTGTTGATCAGATCTTAATGAAATTTGATGTTTGGAAGGATATTGTGTCTCAGAGCTCTTATTTTAAATCCCAACCGGATCTGATGACATTGGGGGGAGGGGGAGGGGTGGAACCTAAAATCTTGGAAAACACTTAGATTGGAGGGGTCGGGATGAAACTTGATGGGAAAAACAAGCACAAGTCCCAGATACATGATTGACATAATCGGAACGGATCCGCTCTCTTTGGGGTAGTTGGGGGGGGGTAATTCTGAAAAATTAGAAAAAATGAGGTATTTTTAACTTACGAACGGGTGATCGGATCTCAATGAAATTTGATGTTTAGAAGGATATCGTGTCTTAGAGCTCATATTTTAAATCCCGACTGGATCTGGTGACATTGGGGGGGAGTTGGGAGGGGGAAACCTAAAACTTGGAAAACACTTAGAGTGGAGGGATCGGGATGAAACTTGATGGGGAAAATAAACGCAAGTGTTAGATACATGATTGACATAAACGGAACGGATCCGCTCTCTTTGGGATAGTTGGGGGGGGGGGGGTTATTTCTGAAAAATTAGAAAAATGAGGTATTTTTAACTTACGAACAGGTGATCGGATCTCAATGAAATTTGATATTTAGAAGAATATCGTGGCTCAGAGCTTTTATTTTAAACCCGACCAGATCTGGTGACATTGGGGGGGGGTAGTTGGGAGGGGGAAACCTAAAACTTGAAAAACACTTAGAATGAAGGGATCGGGATGAAACTTGGTGGAAAAAATAATCACGAGTCCTAAATACATGATTGACATAACCGGAACGGATCCGCTCTCTTTGGGGTAGTTGGGGGAGGGGTTAATTCGGAAAAATTAGAAAAATGAGGTATTTTTAACTTACGAACGGGTTATCGGATCTCAATGGAATTTTATATTTAGAAGGATATCGTGTCTCAAAGCTCTTATTTTAAATCCTGACTGGATCTGGTGACGTTGGGGGAAGTTTGGGGTGGGGGAACCTAAAATTATGGAAAATGCTTATATTGGAGGGATCGGGATGAAACTTGGTGGGAAAAATAAGCAGAAGTCTTACATAAGTTATTTACATAATTGGAACGGATCCGATCTATGGGGGGGGGGGTTAATTCTGAAAAATAAGAAAAAAATGACGTATTTTTAACTTACGAAGGAGTGATCGGATCTTCATGAAACTTCATATTTAGAAGGACCTCGTAACTCAGATCTCTTATTTTAAATCTCAACCGGATCAAGCGTAATTGGGGGGGGGGGGGGGGCGGAAATCTTAGAAAATACTTAAAGCGGTGAGATCAGGATGAAACTGAATGGGAAGAATAAAAACGTGTCTAAGATACGTAACTGACATAACAGGACCGGATCTGCTCTCTTTGGTGGAATTGGAGGGGGGGTAATTTTGAAAATTGAGGTATTTGTAATTTACGAAAGGGTGACCAGATCTTAATGAAATTTGATATTTAGAAGGATCTTGTGCTTTAAAGTTCTTATTTACATTCCGACCAGATCCTGTGACGTTGGGGGGAGTTGGAGGGGAAACCGGAATTCTTGGAAAACGTGAAAATTGGGGTATTTTTATCTTACCAATAGATGATCGGATCTTAATGAAATTTGATTTTTAGAAAGAATTCAAGTCTCAGAGCTCTTATTTCAAATCCCGACCAGATCGTTTGACATTGGGGGGAGTTGGAGGGGGAGATCTTGGAAAAACACTTGGAGTGTGGGAATCGGGATGAAGCTTGGTGGATAGAATAAACAAATGTCCTCGATACGTGATAGACAGAATCGTACTGGATTCGCTCTCTTTGGGGGAGTTGGGCGGAGGGGCTCAGTGATTTGGCGAGTTTGGTGCTTCTGGACGTGCTAGGACGATGAAAATTGATAGGCGTGTCAGGGAGCTGCACAATTTGACTCGATAAAGTCGTTTTCCCAGATTCGACCATCTGGGGGGCTAAAGGGAGAGGAAAAATTAGAAAAAATTAGGTATATATATCTTACGAGTGGGTGATCGGATCTTAATGAATTTTGATATTTAGAAGGACATCGTGACATAGAGCTCTTATTTTAAATCCTGACCGGCATTAAGCCTCTTATTTTCCTTTTTAAATCAATCTATTGATTCATAGAATTTTGTTAGAGCTCATACCATATGATCTCTTGGCTCTTAGCTCTTCTCGCCTCGTCAAAAGTGCCATATGAGCTCTTAGCTCTTGTTTATTTTTTTTATTTTTTATTTTTTGCTGCTTAACAAATTTAAAGGTTGTACCTGTAACATTGCTTAACGAGTTTAATTGGAATTGACAGGGGCGATACATCTGATAGAGGTGTTGCACACCCTATACCCTATGTTCCAGAGGGTGCGTACAAAAAGCCCCGACTGTATAAAGACGGCAACAATGAAAGTGCTGATGAACTACATAGAGCTGTGGATGATATGACTATATTCAAATCTACTGTACCAGGTATGTTTCTCATTCTGTTTATGCATTACGTATCGATGTTAGTCTCTCTCTCTCTCTCTCTCTCTCTCTCTCTCTCTCTCTCTCTCTCTCTCTCTCTCTCTCTCTCTCTCTCTTCCTTTCACCGATCCTTATTTTTCTCTCCTTCTCTTTCTCTCTCTTCTCTTCTCTGTTCCTGCTCACATGGAGTCTCTGCCTTACTTTAATTCCAATTTGTCGCTTATCCACTGCTTGTGATAGGTGTTTCTAAGTTAAGCCTCATTAATTTATAATTATTTGGAATGGATTTGCGAGGCAGGGAAATTCCTGCTATCCCTAAGTTTGGCATGGAGGATTCTCCTCGGAATATTGAAATATTTTGGCATCGAAATGTACTTTCTTTCGGATTTTCAGTCATTGTATAAATGCTCCATGCTGTAAAACAGAGGGTTTTGATCCGTGTGTATCCGTGAACTTTGAAATATAGATAACTTTGGTATATGCAGGCCACGCAATGAATGTATCCCTGTCTCTCAGGTTTTAGTGATAGTTAAGTAAACTATCACTTTGATTTGATTTTTACGAACCTTTAAAGCTGAAAAAATTTAAACAGGAAAAAAATGTTTTATTTGGAGTTGTTCAAGCAAGATAGTAAAAACTAAAAAAATGAAGGAAAGTTTGAAAAATGCTAGAGGTCGCTTTTCTATTTTGAGCAACATTTGTATAAAATATTAATGTTGCTTTGGTATGCAGGATACTACTTCTACTCTGGCTTTTTATGGCACTTGGTATCTACCAAGTGACATATAGCGACTGCAAATTCTGTCGGTTGGTCTGTCTGTCCTGGTTTTGCTAGTTGAGACACTTTCAGGTAAGCGAATACGATGAAATTTGGCAGGTGTATCAGAAACCAGACCATATTAAATAAGAAACTGTCGTTTCTCAGATTCGACCATTTGGGGGGGGGGGGATTAGAAAGATTTTAAATCGGAAAAATTAGAAAAAAGAGGTATTTTTAACTTACAAACGGGTGATCGGATCTTAATGAAATTTGATATTTAGAAGGATATCGTGTCTCAGAGCTCTTATTTTAAATCCTGAACGGATCTGGTGACTTTGGGGGGTAAGGAACCTAAAATCTTGAAAAACGCTTAGAGTGGAGGGATCAGGATGAAACTTGGTGGGAATAATAATTAGAAGTCCTAGGTACGTGATTGAAATAACCGGAACGGATACGCTCTATTTGGGGGAGTTGGGGGGGGGGGTTAATTCTAAAAAGTTACAAAAATGAGATATTTTTAACTTACGAAGGAGTGATCGGATCTTAACGAAATTTCGTATTTAGAAGGACTTGTAACTCAGATTTCTTATTTTAAATCCCGACAGGATCCAGCGTCATTGGGGGGGGGGAGTTGGGGAGGACCGGAAATCTTGGAAAACACTTAAACCGGAGAGATCAGGATGAAACTTGTTGGAAAGAATAAAAACAAGTCCAAAATACGTGACTGACATAACCGGTCCGGATCCGCTGTCTTTGGTGGAGTTAGGATGGGGCTGCTGTTAATTGGGAAAAATTAGAAAAATGAGGTATTTGTAACGTACGGACGGGTGACCAGATCTTAATGAAATTTGATATCTAGAAGGAACTCATGTCTCCGAGCTCTTATTTCAAATCCGAACCAGATCTGTTGATATTGGGGGGAGTTGGAGGGGGAAACCGGAAATCTTGGGAAACTTTTAGAGTGGAGAAATCAGGATGAAACTTGGTGGGTAGAATAAGCAAATGTCGCAGATACGTGATTGAGGTAACCGTAATGGATTTGCTCTCTTTGGGGGAGTTAGGGGGTGGGGTTCAGTGCTTTGGCGAGTTTGGTGCTTCTGGGCGTGCTAGGACGATGAAAATTGGTAGGCGTGTCAGGGAGCTGCACAAATTTGACTTGATAGAGTCGTTTTCCCCAATTTGACCATCTGGGGGGCTGAAGGGAGTGGAAAAATTAGAAAAAATGAGGTATTTATAA
This sequence comes from Artemia franciscana, assembly GCF_032884065.1. Lineage (NCBI taxonomy): Eukaryota > Metazoa > Arthropoda > Branchiopoda > Anostraca > Artemiidae > Artemia > Artemia franciscana. Next base: position 37,398,598 of record NC_088866.1, on the reverse strand, counting down.
CTTACGAGTGGGTGATCGGATCTTAATGAATTTTGATATTTAGAACATCGTGACTCAGAGCTCTTATTTTAAATCCCGACCGGCATTAAGTCTCTGATTTTCTTTTTAAATCAATTGATTCTTAGAATTTTTCTAGAGCTCATACCTTATGAACTCTTGGCTCTTCCGGCCTCGTCACAATTGCCATATGAGCTCTTAGCTCTTGTTATTTTCTGTCACTAATTTAACTTTTTTATTAACTTCTAACATCTTATCTCCACGGGAATAATAACTTCCTGCCCAGTGTATCAAGTGTAAGACATGCCTGTTGTCCTCTAGTCAGTGTAAAAACTAGATATTGTACACCTGGAATTGATGAATGAACCAACAGATGGCTTCGATGGGATGGCACTACCAGGGAGCCTGTGGCAGATGGGTTTGCCGTGCTTGCCTTGGTGTTGCATCTCTTCATTTTTGCACTGATGCTGTGATAAACAGTGTCGCACGGCAAGAAAACTGCTGAGAAGCAAGTAGACGTACTTGTAAAGAATCATTGACTCACAGGAGAACACGGAGGTCATCTGTGTTATTTCGAAAGGAAATAGCCTATCTAACAAGAAAGTCAAAACCAACAAGTCATTACGGTCATAATTCAGAGTGCCATTAAAATTAGACCTGAATCCATGATGTGTTTGAATGGGAATAAGCTTCTCTAGCATAGTTTCGCTGAAGAGCAAAAATAATATTTAGAAGCATTTCTGGAATATCAGTTTTCTGTTCAATGACTTTTTTCAACTCAAAGTAAGTGGCTGAATAGTGTGGCCTATCTCCGATGAAATGAATATGTCTTTATAGATGTCACTAGCGAATTAAGATTCACTAGCAAAAAAGGACAATTTATTGCTTTTTAACCAATTCGGAAAAAAAAATCTCAGACACACTTACGTTTTGTGTGTGACAAAATTGTAAATTCAAATACTATTTGTAATTATTCGGTGAATTTTTAGGGTAACTCTAGTTATATCTATAATTGTTTTTCAGGATTTGCCTCACACCGTGAAGAAAAGTATGGATCGTGGTTGGTCATGGCGCTCTGTCATGTGTTTGCTCAGAAAGCCTGTGACAAAGATGTGTATACTCTTTTCAAATTAACAGATGAAAAGATTAAAAGTATAAAAGGCTCAGAAAACCAACGACAAACAGCAGAAATTATCAGCAGAGGAATGAATAAAGAGCTGTTTCTCTATCCGGGCTTATGAGGGAGTTGAGAAGACCGTAATATCCTGTGTTCGGTCACCTGTATTTTTTCTCTTTTTTACTAAGGTAAAATGGCTCATGTATTACACATTCAGCAAGACCGAGAAAATTTCAAATCCCCTCTGTCCGTTCTATCCACTAAAAAGCTAAGATGGGTTAAGGGGTTGGTTTTTATTGGAAATATAACGATGACTAATGATTCCTGCCAACCCCTCCAGATAATTCTTTTTATCTAGCTCGTATATCAAGCTGAAACTAAGAGTAGACTGGTAAAACTGGTTAACAACTGGTAAGACTAGTAAAACTAAGAGAGGGGACAGGGCGGCCTTTACGGCATGCCTAGATTTAAAAAGTCTTCCCCACAGATGTTCTTCATAAGGCTACAGTGATATATGAGTGGATTATATCATACCTGTCGAAATAAATGAACTATTTAAGCAGATACAGATTTGTATATATAAAACTTGTGTTGAAACGGTCTTTGGTATTTTATAATAGACGATACCCAACTTTTGACAAACAGGGTTATCCAAAGGTCACATGAGGTGTCTATTTTTCATAAAGCTAAAATTGTCTGAGATGTCGTCAATGTGTGCTTTAATTGAATGTATGATTTATTAAAATTATACCCAGAACAGCTTGATTGTGTCTTTTCAGGCTATTAGTTATATGAGTATCTACTTGGGTGTGGTTTAAGATTCACTTGAGTTTTCTGACAAGAAAAGATCTTATGCTGTGGAAATTTGGGTCGTACAAGCACTTTTTTTTTTAAATTGCGCGTCGTGAAGCAATGTTTTTGTGAAACTTTACGTAAAAGCCGTCAGTGTGTCTCAATGCTCCTCGAAAAGGCTCTGAACCTTAAATAGTAGTGTTCGAAATTCATTTTTACTGTATGTTCAATGTATCTGTGAAGAAAGGGCTCACAGTTGACAAGAACATTGCTGGTCTTTTCAGCAGTCATAAAACATCATAAAACATCTCAGGAGACCAGGTTTTTGGTCAAGAGGTTGAATTCTTACTACTAGAAAACATAGTAGCCTACTAGCAAAGGCGAACGACTTCTCAAGCTTTTCTCAGTCTTTTTTCAGCTTTCCTAGCTTCATCGAATTTTCAAGAACGGATTCACGGCCTGAAATAGGTTTCCCTTCATCAGTTTATCTTCTAACCTCCCTTCGTCAGTTTACCTTCAAACTTCCGTTCATCAGTTTTCCTTCTACTTCTAACCTCCCTTCATCTGTAAATAAGTATGGGTCCATTTATATATATATATATATATATATATATATATATATATATATATATATATATATATATATATATATATATATATATATATATATCACTAAACCCTTACTGTCTGGGTAAATACTTTTTTTCGAGAATAATATTCATACTGTTATCTTTCAAGATTTAGAAATCTAATTTATTATTGGATCTGAATTATGTTAAAAATGACTGAAGATTTCAAACACTGATGAAAAAATCATTGGAAATTTCAAAATTTGAATTGATGATTTCCAACTTGCTTATACTGAACATTAGGATAATATTTTATTTTTTAGATTGTTATTATGGTTTATATTTCCGATAAAGAAGAAAACAAGGTGAAAAATATTAGGTAGTTGTATTTTATCTAATATAAACACCTTGTGTGATTTTTAGACGACCCTTTCATTTTTTTAATTTTTTTTCCTATTTTCTCCTTTTCACTAACATTGAGGGATTTTCTAGAATTTGAAGTTGACTTCATTTTCTGTGACTATGCTAAAATATTTTAGCTTAGTTGATGAATCCTGATGATGCATAAAACTCGTAAAAACTGACGAAATCTGGTGCAAAACGTAGAAGCCTTTTGTATGTTTTGCACCCAGAGATATTATTTGCTGCAAGTCTGAGTCAATAATAAATGAAATTAAAGTGCGTTAAGCGGTAGAATCTAAACAGAATTTTCTTTTATAGTTCTTTGAAAGAACTTTTCCCTTCAATTTTAATTTAATGTAAATACTATTGCCAGGTAAGGATGGACTTTAATCATAAAATAAAGTTTAGAAGCTTCTCTTTGTGTTATGAAAACGACGACGGATTTTATTTTATATAAAAAATGTCGATTCCTGGCGGTAGTTTTGAATTTGAATTCTTCTCCAAACTGATTTATGAAGTTGTTGGTTGCGTTCGAGTGACCAAGGTACATTAAGTTTGGTTTTAAGTTAATTTCTTTGTATTAATCATTATTTTGCATCATTTAACATGGTTTTGCACTGTTTGAACGTTATTATGTATTTTTATTTTTTTTGCGTGTTTTTCGAAAGAGTCTGACTATAAATTTTAGAGATCACTAATTAGAGTTTTGGAAGTGAGTGAACTTAATCTTTGGGAATGTTCTTCTTCCCTTGAAGCTAATGGCTAGTTTAGTTTTGTGAAAATAATTTGTTATTCGGCACATATATCAAGTGATTGAATATAAAAATTGCATCGCCTTAGTCTTAGGGAATATTTCAAAATATTTAGCTTATCGTTTTGGAGCTGTTTTCTATTTGTACCTTAAAAACTGGGCTGTGATGCTGCCGAGATGGTAAAAGGATGGTGGAGATGGCTTATAGTTTTGGTTCAATTCAATTTTTCTTTTTCTTTTTTTGTTGGGCTCTGTATTAAAATGAATTAAGACGAGAAAATTATTTTTGACTTACACGCTTCTGATATCAAGATACTAAAACTTATTTCTTGCTTTTGCTTGTAATTAAGTAGGATCATAAAACAAGATTATAAAGCTAAATTTTTAGGCTAATTGCGATTACCTTTGGGTAGTTTCAGAGAGGAACAAAAAAAGTATTAAAAATACGAGAGTTTCTACTCTGATAATGTATAGCTGTTTGATCAAGTTTAATACCAAATCTAGTGTTCCTTTTTCTATAGTCGTCACTGCATGTCTACGGTTTTTTAAATCCTCGGTATAGTTGTAGGAAGGTATTTGAGTTTACGCAAAGCTATAGATAAATATATGTCAGTTGGAAGATAAAGCAATTTTTTAACCAGTCCTTTGCCGTGTTGAAGCCTGATGATGACATGACGTAGGATCAATCAAAATATTGCTTAATTATCTGTAGCTGTAAAGGAGCTTAATCCCCCTCTCTGGCTGTATTCAGCAGTCACGCTATTCCGAGAAATCATCTCTCTTGGCATAGGTATATTTGGGGGTATATAATTTTTCCATTGTTCTGTTTTATCGGTTTTATTTATGGAACTTTTCTGGAGTCTACTGGATTCCATGTGAGTTTGCACAGATTTGCCAAAAGAAAAGTGGAAACGCTGACCCAACAATTGAATCGTTAAAAAAAAAAAAATTCTGCCCACAAAATGCACTTCCTGCAATTTGAGAATTGAGATCCATTGCTAGAAATTAAATTGTTATTTTTGAACTTAGTTACTATCTAAACAACACTACAATAAAGTTTTTTCGTAATTCTACGTATTTGATTGATGCCTTTTCTTCAATTTTTGTAAGAGTGGTGTAGATTTGTTATTTAATGTTGGGTGGTATCTATCCTGTCACATAAATCTGGTCATTTGTTAGTTTTAAGTATTTGGTCTTGAGTGATGAGTTAGACTAATGTATGAAAATTCTGAAAAGTGTGTATTTGTGTGGATCATAATCAGAAGAAAAGAGTTCAAACAAAACAAATAAAATCTCAAATTTTGATTAGGCTCCAGGCCAGAGTTGAATAATCTAAATTGAATAATCTTATACACCTGCTCCTCTTCAGCTTAGCTACAATAACAACAAAACGAATACGTCCTTACCGGCATAATTTTATTATTATTTTTTGTGGTTGCCTTTATTTTAATTTTCCTTAGTTCTATTCCGAGTTTAACATTGTTCCGTCCATTTTCTCTTATGGTGTGCAACGTTGCTTCACAAAGTTTGTGTAACATTTTTTGGATTAACTTTTCAAAAGTTATGTACGTTGAAAATGAATGAAAAAAACGAACTTTGAAAGTAATTTTATCCAACTAAACGAATTCAGATTTCAACTCGCTTTCACAGAACATTAACGAAGTTAGGTTAACCAAGTACATCAAGAGTTGTGTTGTTATTATGTAGCTAGTTTAGAAAGTCTACAATACTACCGAAATACGCACTAAACCATTAAGTTGAGAGAGAAATTACATTGGTTGGAAAGACCAAAAAAAACATGATTTCTAATAGAACTACCCATGCATAAATTAGAAAACTGTGAAAGTGTGTATATGGTCCTTTTGAAAGCTTGCGAAAGCTATGGTCCATTTTGTCCAGTGGCGACAACATTGGCAGGTATAAAATCCTTGAAAAATAATTTCTTTGAAAATACTCGTAGAGACAATTGAAGACTGTTTAACCCTTTACGAGTTTGCCAATTTTTATTTTTGTTTATTTCTGACTGGAATGTTTTACTTTAAAAGTATCTTGATTTATAGTGAGGGATCAGGAACCATTGTTAAGTCTAATTACTAATGTATTGTTAAACATTTTTTTTGGCCGGATTGAATAGAATCTTTTAATGTTGAAATTTTGTAACCTAAAAACCGAAGGTTGTCAATTATTGATGGGGGCTAAGTCTTACCCCTATTTATGTGTGCGCTTATGGTGGCCATATTAGGATTCAAGTTCAAGTTTTTATTTCAACATTTACAAATAAATAAATAAAATACAACACTTTCGCGCTTGGGAAAACCTATGAGGGTTTGTATTCGCGCGAAAGTCCACATATCTACTTATCTATAATAACAAATCCAATCTCTCTTACTCATTAGTACCCAACTCTCCCTCCCCCCTTTCATTCCTCCCAGCCCCACCTTACCCCCTGCCCACCCTTACCTCCCTAGCCCACCCTTACTTCCCTAGCCCACCCTTACCTCCCTAGCCCACCCTTACCTCCCTTGCCCTACCCTTACCTCCTGAACCCAGCCTTCTTCCCCTAATCACCCTACCACCCATAATAAAATTCAAAATTTATCCCCCAAAAATAATCTTTTAATTTCTTTTTAATCTGAGGTACGTGTTCCGCCACCCTAATGCTCACTGGTAGTTCATTCCATACATTTGGACCCATGTGTTTCCTTGAGTTTGTTTCATAATTATGCAGATCACACTATCGTATCACCACACTTGGCTATCGATTAAGCATATATTTTGTTATGTAGTATGTTAAGTTTTATTCATATACACGATTCATACTATATATCTTATTGCTGAATATTATACTATTTGAAGGGTATCAATAAAATGTGTCAATATTATACTACTTGTTTCGCGGTTCGAGGTTTTCTAATGCAGTCGATTTTTTTCTAATTTTTGCCAGAGCTTATCGTCTCGCAACCATCAAATATTGTGACAGAGTTTAGCTATAAGGAAAATACTCCTACCCTCATAAGCAACGCCTATCTCAGCTTTAATATTGAGCTAGCTTGTTGTTCAGGTAATATTTGATCGTTTTACTTATAAGTTTATTAGGATTAGGCTATTTTAGCACCAGCCAGTTCAGAGAGTTCCAGTGTGTGCCTTCCCTTCTCTCAGGATCTTAAGATACGTGCTATGTTCTTCTCTTGAAATCCCCCCCACAAAAAAGCACATTCTTACGTGTTACTTTGTTGTTGTTGTGATCACGTACGCTTTGTTATCCCGTAAAGGTACGAGCCTTTAAATATGTAAACTGCTATTATTGACAACGCGCTGCAGCACCAAGCCCCCTGAGACAACACAGCCGTGCACGGTTCTCCTTCATCCCAAGATATTCAAAGCTTCCTTCTTTACGCCCTCTCAAGAAAATTGTATTTTCTTTAAGGCCTTTTGCCGATCTCTTTCCACCCATTCGAGGACGACCTGCTTTTCGTTTGCCTCTATATGGTTGGCTGAAATGGACGATATTTGGTAGTCTGCCATCCTCCATTTGCAGAAAGTGTCCTAGTCATCTCAACCTCACTCATTATTGCCCTATAATGCCGGATAAACCACAATTTTTAACACAGCTTACTGTTTAAAATACGGTCAGTCCCACAAATAGCCAAAAGATCAATAGCCAAGTCTTCTGGAAAAAATCTAACAAATCCTCTTCCGTCTTTCGAAATGCCCCATTTCAAAGCCATACTTGGCCCTTGTTATCACTGTTGCTTTCAATATTCTAATCTTGGTTCTTAGACTTATCTTCCTATTTTTCTAAACTTCTTTCAATCGTGAAAAAATATCCTTGGCCTATGCTATATAGCATATATGAATTTAGATTTTTGCAATGGAATTTAGCATATTCGGGGGTAAAATAGCTTGACTTGAGTGAGCTTGATTGCTTACTTGTAAAATTAATGCGTTGCTTAAAGATTCATCCAATCGTCTTATAAATTTATGTCTCTCTACTTTTCACTATACCCGCTAATAATTGATTCAACTTTATAGGATCCATCTATAGAATGAAAGTTTTATTGAGCAACTTTCGAGAGTTCTTTTTCGTAAAAACCACCAATAATGAGTTCACAAGTTTTGGCTGACAGTTCATACGTTACATGGATTGTATGTTTCACTGCAGCTACTTGAAGCACTTCAGTTATATAATTTAGTAGATAACACTTATCAAGAACACCCTTACTTTTATTAATTCCAACCAAATCACCAACATTGAATTTCTTTATTGATGGTTTTTAAACTTCGACACAAGGAAATAGATTAGTGCAGACCTTGTTTTCATTTCCTTTTTTACTCGCTTCCATTGGTTTCATTTTGATGAATCGATGATAAGAATTGTTATAATTGTCGACAAAAGAGAGTAGTACATCTATCCAATGTTTTGTGTTTTTATGTATAAAATATTTCCATAATTTCTCTTTGATTGTTCTACTAAGCCGTCCAACAATTTGAGCTTTCAATTTACTTTCGGATGAGAACCAGTGAATTTCATGACTCTTAAAAAATACTTGAACGTTTTTCATAAAATTCTCTACCTTTATTTGTTTGTTATTTTTTGGGTTTTTTATTTTTTAAATAAACCCGTAAAAGCATTAATAATTTTCTTACCCGTTTTATCCTGTAAAGGTATGTACCAAGCATATTTACTAAGACAACCGATGACCAAGAACATAATTAAAATTATTATTTTCACTTTTATACTGCTGCATATCAATCAAATCTGCTTACCACTGGTCATCGATAATATGACCGTAAACGCGTATTCTTTTAAATGTATGATAAGCTGGATGGTGCAGTGAATAACTATTTTGATTTTGCAACAGTTCTTTGATTCTAGTTTTTGATACAGTAAAACCATGTTCTTTTAATTTTCTATGTAAATCATCAATCCCTGAAAGTTATGAATTATAGAGTTCTAAAAGTTTGTTTTCTATTCTACTCTTGCCAGTGCAAATGCTGCTTCCATTTATATAAGGTTTCTGCTCATTGCTTCCTGTTTAAAAAGCGACTTTTCTTGCAAGAAAAAATGTAAAAATACCTTTGAGTATTGGCAATTCATATCTTTTTTAAACAGTTTGAGTTAAAGACTTGATTGTAGTAATCTCTTTACACCCGCATACAATAAATCTCCATTTCTTACAGATTTAAATTATTAAACAAATTTAATTTTTTTTATCATATGAATGCACATTAACAGATTTCTACGTTTTCAACAAATTTGAAATTTGGAATTTTGTTTAATAAAATTAGCTCTATATAAATGGCAGACATTGCAGAAGATATTAAAAAGTTGTTTACAACAAAATCCAAATTCACCAAGATGAAAAATCAATTGCCGCATATGAATTGCGGTCATTTGCTAAACACAATAATCTAAAGACTATTGGTGAGAAACTTAAAATATTCAATACTACCAATGATCATCTTAATAATAAAATATCAATGTGCAATCAATATATTCAATGGTCACAAAATGTAAAAAGAGAAAAAGACAAAAGGTAGTATTGTCATAATATTGAACCTGAATTAAATGTAAAATTAGAAAATGTAATCGAAGAAAAGAATAAAATCATTTCAGATTTAAAACTTCAAATTAATAGTATACGAAATAAAGATATTACTGAACATGAAATTTTTTTAAAAATCAAAACAGATTTCGAGTGCTAGAAAGTATAATGAAGTCAAGAATAAAGTAAAAATTTATTTTAATAATCAAATAAAAGTCGATAAAAAGGATTTTGATAAAAATCCACAATTTATTTGAGATTTAACCGGTAAACAGAGTGTTAAAAAAGAATGAAATATTGATATTTCGATTTTTTTTTTATAAATAAGAAAAAAAATAAAAGAATTTCCAAATATCCCAGAGAACATGTTTAGAGAAGAAGAACATGACAATAATCGAAGCATTCAATGGATTAGAGAAAATTCCCTTACAGTTAATATTTTAATGAATTCAAATGGAAATGATTTTAGACCACTTTTTGACTCTGTTGTTAGAGATTTACAAAATACAATGAATGACAGAGATAGTTAAAGAGTTCAATTTGCAACACGTTTAATATTTTATTCCTAGAAGGGTAGTGAAGAACTTGAACCCAGTCATTATCATAGCTGCTCCTGGATTTTTAATAAAAATAGTGACATCGAACAAAGCTATCTAAATAGTACCCACAGGAATATACACACATTGGTCATAGAGAATACACCCAGATAAGGCTTACAATTTCAATTTGAGAGAGTCGATGGAATTGAGTATCGAATGACAAGATTACCAAATTATGTGGGAGTTACTTATAAACAATTACCTGACTTTTAAAAAAATAAAAAGATCTTGCATTAAATGCTTTCTTTGGTCAATACTCACGTATCTTCACCCAGCAAATGACAGATATGTTGATAGACTATCAAAATATAAAGCCTATGAGAATGAATTCGACTTTAAAGGGATTACTAATTTTCCAATGTATATTAAAGCTATTTGTAAATTTGACAACAAATATAATATTAAAGTTCGTTTATTTGAAATAAGTGGAAATTAAGTGATTAGAGCTCATATTCCTAAAACTAAGATCAATGGGAAAACAGCTACACTACTACTAAATAATAATAATTCACCACAGCACCAAGCCGCCTGAGGCCAACACAGCTATGCACGCTCCTCCTCTAACGTAATCTATTCAAGGCCTCCCTCTTTACACCATCCCAGGAAGTTCCTATTTCATTTAAAGCTTTATTTATAACATCCTCCCACCCCAGATAAGGACGACCTGCTTTCCTTGTAGCCCCAGACGGTTGGCCAAAAAGGACAATCTTCGGCAATCTGCCATCCTTCGTCCAGAGAACGTGGCCTAGCCATATAAACCTTTTTTTTCATTATACCCCTAGAAAGCGGGATTGAACCACATTTTCGTACAACCTACTGTTTGAAATACGGTCATTCAGCAGGGTACCCAGAACAATCCGTTTGCAATTTCTCTGGAAAATATGTAGTAATTTTTCATCCGCTTTTCCGAGCACCCTTGCTTCAAAGCCATATTTGACCACTGCCATCACCGAAGCTTCCAATATTCTAACCCTGGCTTGCAGACTTATCTTCCTATTCTTCCAAACTTTTTAAACTGTGAAAAAAACACCCTCAGCCTTGGCTATTCTACTTTTAACATCTTCGCTGCTCCCACCGTCTTTACTAACAATGCTACCAAGGTAAGTGAAACTGCCTACCTGATCAATCTTTTCTTTTTACCTGAAAAGAATACGTCAATGTAAAACGAACAGAAATTACTTAAAAAAAAGTTTTCCCACAAAATAAAGTTTTTCAAAGAAAAGTAAAGAACCCCATTAAACCAAAAATGAACAAAAATCAAATCAAATAATCTACCAAGCGTATAACTACCACAAATCAGTATCGGCAAATAAATGAAGCCCAAAAGGAACAGAAATTACAATAAATAACTGAGTCTAACTCAAAATGAGTAGAGCTTTAAACCCATATGCCTCCCCAAAGCCCGAACATAATTTGTACTTCACTGGAAAGAGAGCTTCTTATGTTTTCACTTTTATAACTTTAAAAAATGAAATAACCTAAACATTTTAGGAATAAATATCAGCAAATCTGTATTAAACTGACAATGCACATTCATTTGTATTTTTTTTCATTTTTGTTGCTGCTATTGATGCTCTTTTTTTGGGAGGGAGGAAGGCTATTAAGGGAGGAATTATATAATTCTACATTTAGTGGACTCGTAGTAATTTAGGCACCCCTTTAATCCGACGTGTCTTATTATTGAACATTTTATGATAATCTTCGCTAATTTAGATAATGTATGATTGGCCAGTTTACAACTTGTGTGTGCCAGTGCTATTGTAATTGACGGTAAAGCATTTATTTTTGGTTTTAGTCGCTGAATTTAAATTTAGCTACAAGTGAATCATGATATAGGGTTACAGTCTACTTCTGAAGTAGTTATCAAAAGACCTTCCAATAGAAAAAAAAGCGTTTAAAGAACTTAATATGAAAGATTTAGTTTTTGCTGTTTGTCAATCATAGAATTTATTACCTCCATTAACTATTACGTCATCATGAGAAAATTCACTGCCTGATATAGTCGCTACTTCTAGCAACGATCCTCAAATTATCATAACATTGGAAGAAACAGAGCAAGTTTCTGTTGAAACAGGAAAATATTTGGCAATCTGGTGCCTTGGAATGAATAGAGAGGAAAATATTTTCTATGAAATGTCTGGCAGAGGGATTGTAAGAGATGTTCCTAGTTCTGCAGTAATAAATCAGGAAGGTGACAACGATTCTATTGCAACTATTCCGCAACTGAACAACATCAACCTTGTATTTCAGTTATGTTAAAACAAATAAAAAATTAATGAATATTTTCATGTTTCATAAGTTACTGATAAATTCTACTACTAACAACTCACCGCAGCACCAAGCCGTCTTAGGCCAACGCAGCTACGTACGCTCCTCCTACATTTCAATCTATTCAAAGTCTCCCTCTTTACGGCCTCCCAAGAAGTTTCCATTTCAATTAAGTCTTCTTTGCGACATCCTCTCACCCCTGATTGATTCATATTAGGATTTTAATTCATAGGTCTAGAGAGTTTTGGTGCACATGCACATTTTTTGTATATAATTCTTTCCTAATGTAAATTAGTATTTTTTTTGGTAAGCTCTATAGGATTAATGACGTTAATTTAATAATAAAGCGTAAATTCTCTTATTATGCTGTACATTAATTGACATACATTAACGAAGTATGATTTCTGCTTCAGATTATAACATACAATATAGAATCTCACTATTATATCTGCAATTTGTTAAATCAGAAAATTTCGATAGTTCAAAAACACAAAACGTGTACGTACACATATCACTGTGCCAAATCTTACAATGATAAAGGATTGGTATCCAAATGCATTTAAGCTATGTATGATGATGTTCATGCATTGCATGCTAGAAACCTGAGTAAATGAGGATAGACGAACACATGTACCAAATTAATTACTATTATAAAATTCTTTTTGTTGTACGTCTGTATTACATAGATTACATTTTGTCTGTGTTTGACATACCTTTGCAAGATGTTTGTCGGATTACGGGGGTCTCACTGTGCTTGCATAGGTGATGGTTGTGCAAATGAAGAACAACTGACCAGGGAGAGAAAGGAGGAGGTTGAACACGGCCAAAGGGAAAAAGAATAACTTGACACGTCAATACGTTCAGTGCCAAAGATGATTTAGTTTCTCTGTCTAACACATTAAGAGAATAAAGTTTTGGCACAGGCAAGGATTGGTTGAGGTACGATTTTTTTAGTTTGAAACGATCGCTTTGAAATATGCCATAATACTTTTCTTTGGAAAATTGAGGGTAAAACCTCTTATACGAATGTCAAAATATAGAAAACACTTTCTGTTTAGGCTTATATTTGAATGTTGAGTGTGAGAAGGAAAGTCGAAAGGTTTTACCAAAAGTAATTTATGGTCACATAATTTACTATCGGCAACGGTAATCTAAAAGCAGTAAATTTGAATTGTCAACCTTATTGTTTTTTGTTTTGTTATTTTACAATCACGAGAACAAAACATAGAAACCCATAATGGTAGTCTTTAATTAGAAACATTTTTTTAAATTTTATATATGTAGCAGTGGCTGTCGTAAGACCAGTCAATAGCTATTGGATTTGTCTATCTTTACAGACAGCAAATGCATTACTGGGATTGGCCAAATTAACTAGGCCTAATTGACTTTCAGAATCTGAAAGTAAAAATAGTTTGGTAATATTCTTACAAAAGTTTTTAAATTATAAAATTAGGGGCTATTTTGATTTGGAAAATTAGTAAATTTCATTTATTAACAGGGAAAAGTTAGGTGAATAAGACTCCTGGATCCTTACTGATCCAATGGGATGTATTTTGAATTAGGCCTACTTATCTCTGCTCCTTCCTCCTTCAAAGGGCACTGATTTGGGTAAAATTCTAGCTAATTGACTTCTTGCTATCTCAGAAAGGGTTTTGGTTGGGAAAAATGAAACTTTCAGGAATGAATCTACAGATTAAAGTATGTCCCGGGAAGGTATTTTAAGCAACTACTTCCACTCCTTCTAGAAGGCCCTGATCTTTGATGACCTTTAAAAATGTGTGTGTTATTAAAGTGAAACCTTGCAAAATAGGTCTTCTGCTTAATTGAAGTACAATAAAATTGTTTTTAGCTTCATAACTGTGCTCAATTCCATTTTATAAGGTTTTAAAGATATGCAAATACATTTCCTAAATTTTGAAAAAAAACATTGATATGGCTCAAAATTCTACTCAAATAACAGGAATTGCATTTCCAGAACTATAGACAGAGAAAAAGCAACTAGTAACTGAAAATTAAGGTAACTGTTGTTTTGTCAAATGTCAATAGGTATAGACCTGTCATGTAGGTAAATTTCAGGGCCCTCTAGAGAGAGAAGGAGTGGAGGTTGATACTTTAAAATACCTTCCCAGGACATACTTTAGCCTGTAGACCCATCACTGAAAGTTTCATTTTCCTAAACTAAACCCTTTCTGAAATAGCAAGAAGTCAATTAACTAGAATTTTACCCTGATTTCTGGTGAACTTTTGCAAAGTTTGTGCTATAAAAGTGAAACCTTAAGATATAGATTTAGGTCTACATGGGTAGTATAGGCTATTTAAAAAAAAAAACACAAGAAACATGTTTTGAGCATCATATCCTTGGTCAATCCCAATTTATAAGGATTTAAAGGGGAAATTTCTGGAATAGTGGCTCATGAAAAGGATGACATTCTAGAAAAAAGTAACACTTCTGGGCTAGATTCCAAATTTTATTTTCATTTTTAGCCTATGGTTGTGTTTGAGTTTTTGACTGTTCAAAACAAAAGGAAGACAAAGTGGGATGTAGCCAATTTGAGTTATTGTCATTTCTCACCAGCACCATCACAGGATCTAACTTAGTTGGCAGACATTACAATTTAAGGTAATTTTGATAAACTCCACCTCCCCCCTATAGAGAGGGAGGAGTGAGGGTGGATTGTCAATAACAATGACCAAGATTATAAAATTAGCCTTCTATGTATGTCTTCTTTTTGTTCTAGAATGTCTCCTTCTACAGAGCTGCTATTGTAGACTTTACTTCCAAGGTATTGCTCAATTATTTTTGTGTATTATATATGGCAGTTCATTGTGCATGAAGATATCTTTTTCCAATAAACCAATAAGTCATAGAACTGCTGAGGTAATTTTCAATACAATTGATTCCTATATAAAAGAAAAAGTTTTACAGTAAAAGAACTGTGTCAGTGTATGCACTGTTGCTATGCAGGCTTTGTGTAAGAAAAATAGCCATGTGGTTACAGGAGTCCTAGAACAAAGGCTGTGTGCTCTGTGGACATACTGCAACCTTCAGAGAAAATCACTGGTTTCCAGAGCATTCCCTGGAGATTTCTAAGCAGTGCTTGATACAGCTATAAAAATTGTGAATTATGTTAAAACAAAACCCTTACTTCAAAAACTGTATGAAGAAATGGGTAGCCACAATATATTTGTTCTTCTGCATATAGAAGTTTGCTGGTTATCCAGGAGAAAAGTACTGATGCAATTACTGGAATTACATAATAAAGTTACAATTTACTTGAAAGAAAAAACTGATTATATTAAACATCTACTGGACAGCAAATTCATTATCAAGCTCACTTATTTGGTAGATATTTTTTTCCAAATTAAACAAACTTAATTTGTATTTACAAGTTTCAAACAGATAAGACATTTTTGCAGTCCACAATAAAATTCAAGTGTTCATGAAAAATCTTATACTATGGAAAAGTTACATTAGTAATGGCAAGTATGATTGTTTTGAAATGCTTGAAACTTTTATTATTGAAAACCAAATGCAGCCTAAGATAAACATACTGTCTGAGATTTCTATTTATTTACCACTATTGAAAAATAATTTTGACAACTATTTTGGGGAAGAGATGAAAAAGCTCAAGTTGGGTTTGTAACCCATGTCAAGACAACTTGCCAGCAAGTATGTCAACAAAATCAAGTGAAGAAGTTATGAATTTGTCAGAAGATACATTGCTGAGAAATAGTTTTAATTATAAATTGTTATTGACATTCTGGCTCTCTTTTGCTGATAATTATCCTTGCCTATTTGATGAAGCTATAAAAGTCACCCTCCTCTTTACTGACTTATATCTATGTGAGGCTTAATTTTCAGCTATGGTTTACATTAAAACTAAGTACAAAAATAAATTGGATATTTCAAACTCACTACAATAAAATGTAACTAAAGTTGAAGTTGATGCTGAAACTGTAATGAAGAAAAATTGGAAACAAATACGTCCTTCATATTGAAATAACTTTGTAAAAAATAAACTTGCTGGTGTAGTCATGTAAGTAATAAAACATTGTTTTATTTTGTATTTTAACAGCTTTCTATTCATTTTAGTAACACTTGTAAGTTTTTTTTTCATTTCAATTAGAACAAATAAGTTTCATTACTTGACACTATAGAATCTGAGCATTACCAATGTTAATTCCCTCTTTTCTCTAAGACAGCAGAAAGGTGGATCCTAAGATGAAAATTTTTGTTAGATGGGTTAGAAACTAGTCAACTTTGTGAAAATCTGCTCTAAGTAGATTAGTAACAATATCCATCTAGATAAGGGAATAATTTTTAGAAATTGCATTATAATATCCAACTAGGCATATATCTAATTATTTCAGTGACGAATTTATATTATACAACTAGTCAGATTGGCTATGTAATTTTCTTTTTAGCAATTATTATTTAACATAGGCTACAACTTGGCACATATATAATCCCCTCAGCAATTGCTTGATAATATACAGCTGATCTTAAACTTTTGATCCTCCTTTGCCTCTAGAAACACCTAGGGCATCTACAAGTAGTCTCTAGTCTTCACAATATTCTGCTGCTTCCAGCACATTTTCCCACTTGGGTCACAGAAACATGTTGAGAGAGCAGAGATCTGAATAGTAAGTGCAGTGTAGCATGCTCTGGGAATGACCCTTCCTTTGCAATCCTGCAGTTTGCCACTGTAAGATTGCCTTGAGAGTTCTAATATTCTCTATTCTCAAGATATGGGCAAGATATTGCTGTTAAGATTGGCAGATGGTATTTGTAATAAGGGCCTGGTTGGGAAATTTTTGAATCTCAACATTTGAGACTTGATAAAATTGTATTTTCAATAATGGATGAGTTGGATAATTTTGATGATGTGTAAGTGTAGGAGGATATTATTGTATATTCTGTAGAATGTACATTATCCATTGAGCATATTCCCTAAGTGACATATTGTTCCTTGTTTTTTATCTCATTTAATTAAGGTAAAAATCTACCATTTGATTCAAATGTAGTGCTATGGTGAAATTTCTCAGGTAATTACTTCATGTGCATGTATCTTCTTTTGATTTCAAACAAATCCAGTAAACTTAATCATATAAAAATATTTTATTTTTGCCATTTTGTTTTTCAACACTGTCAATAGTTCACAGGTGGGTTTATGCAGCATGAATGAAAGATATTACTGATTGCCTTCTTTTGCCAAAATTGATCAGAAATGTGTCAAAATACACCAATTTTGTTGCTTTCAAGCAACCAAATTCAATAAAAAAAAAAACTGAAAAAAATAAACACCATTGATTCCATACTCTCTTCAGAATATAAAGAATATACTGACAAAATTGTCCAGTATGCTAGCAAGTGTGGATACACAAGCTAAATTAAGATGCCCAAAGTTCAAAGGTATCAGTAGTAGTTAGCCTCAGGCTAAATACAGGTAGAGATTTTGTTTTCAATTAGTTTCATTTGGCATTGTAGGGCAATGGTTGAGAAGAAATAAGCACAAAAACGATGCAAAACACAAAATCCAAAAACTTTTGTGTGTAGCCTGTGGCGGGTTGTGCACTAAGTGGTGTATCCTTCTTCTAACTAGAAAATTGATTGAGAAAATTAAAAAATTATCTTTTTGCTTATTTGGACAGGGTTTCAAGCAATATTAGTATTTTCTTGTAAATTTCAGTACCCTACATTTTTGTACCATGATTTGGTTTGTGTTTTCAAATCAACAAATTATTTGTGCTTTAGTCACCTAACTCAATTACTTTCTAAGATTTCAAAAAAGTTTATCATCAGTAATTTTATCAAAATAACAATATATCATTCAATGCTTTCTAAATATAATAGTTGCTACTGTTATAACAGCACTTCCTCCACCTTCTCTAGTATGTGATACAGCCCCAGTCTAAATACAAAACTTTGTATTCTTATTTGAATCTATTTATTATCAACATTTGCTTTGTAAGTCCAACTTGAAATAAAAACAAACAACAGTTCTGTATTTCATTCATTTAATGTTGTATATAACTTTGGTCTATATACAGGCATTAAGGGTAGCAGGCTGGCATGCAATTGTAATGCCCCACTAACAAATTTTCTTGCATTATGCTTGATTCAGGCTTGCCATGAAAGACAAATAAGCTTGCAAAATTAAGTGGAAGGCCTAAAAAATCTTACTTTAAGGCTAATAGCTGCCCAACTTCTAGTATGTAGTAAGGTTAAGTTGACGCTTGACACTTTTAAGTGAGGCTAAGCTTAAGTTGAGCCAATAGGGAGGCAAATTGTTTTTTCAAACTTGTTTCAGACCATCAATTTTATTAACATATTTGAAATAAGCCAATAGTAAGGCAATTCCCAAATTCAAGCTTATTTCAAGGCTATGATTTTGAAATTATATTTGAAGCAAGTCAACAGAAACACAAGTCTGTGGATCAAGCTTATTTCAATTAAGTATAGTTAAAATTATGCTTGCAACAGGCTTGCCATACATCTTTGATTCAAACTTGTTTCATACCTGCAACTTTGAAAATATACTGGGATCAAGCTCACAAAACTAACCAGTAGCAAGGTGAAAGCTGACTCGAAGTGGGATGCCCATGTTCAGTATATCCTAAAACACTTTGGTTTCCCTTCTAAAACTTTTGTTAAAAGTTTCTTGCCTCCCCCTAAGAATCTTCTCCAACTTTATTGTTCTTTTATTCAGCCAATACTGGAGTTTTCTTGACCAGTGTGGCATTTCAGTCTTTCTTCAGAACATATTTACACGATTGAAAATGTTCAAAAACAAGCACTTAGAATCATAAATGGCAAAGGAAAGGTTCCATATCATTATCTACTTGGTAAGTTCAAGCTCACAACATTGGTAGAGAGAATTGTAACAATTTATTGTTATTTATTTATTTTTTCTTTTTGACTTTTTAACTAAGTGTTGACTTTTATGTTTGACATGAATGTCAAGTTCATGTCATATATTTACTAGTGCTTGTTTGATGCAAAATTCACATTCGGTGATAGAAAATCATGCTGTGATAGAAAATTTGAAAATAAAGTTCTATTCTAAATCATTGATTTACCTTGCTATTGACTAGCAAGCTGATATAAAGCCAAATTTTTGATTCATGCTGGGTTTCTTTAAAATGTCGTGCAGCAAGTATCCATTGCATCATGGATGCTGATTTGATTCATAACAATAATTTCATTAGCTTAAGAAATTCTACTGTTATTTACCTATCAAACAAGATTCTGCTAGCTTACAAAAGCACAATTCTTAGCAAACAAATTTTGTTAGGATGGCAGAAAATCTGCTATAGTCAGGGGTTAAACATAAGGATAAAGCATAATATAAAGAACTAAACTCATTCATTATGCAATAGTAATGCATAAACTTAGACTAAATTAAAAATTAGGGCCCAAAAAAAGTAAGAAGATTATATTTAGGAAAATTTTTGAATGGCAAATCCAATTCTACCACATTTTTTTTTAATTATATTGTTTTTATCTCAGGGTTAGCCCTCATACAGGTTTAAAAATTGCTCAAGCATTAGAAGTTGTGGAGGTAGTCCAAGGTATTGAAAACAATTTCCAATGCCCTAATCTGAGCAGAATATCTATTCTATAAGATTTCATTCACTTACTTAAGAACTTTCCAAGACTGCAAAAGATCCTAGACTGCAGTTGAACCACTCAATCAAGTATGGATGCCCACCAAAAATATTGCAGGGGAGGGCACCAGAGTAGCAGTTGTGAGGGGAAGAGGGGAATATATTTGAAAATAAAAGGTTGCATGCAAAGTAAAATTCTTTAGAAAAAAATGCATTATTTTTATATACCAAATGAAGCAAAATTCAACAAATTTTTAAATGGTGAAGGTCTATTATACCACCAACACTCAAAAAGATAAGTTAGGTTAATCCTAATGAAAAAATAGCATGATGAAAACATAATACTTTAGAAACAAAGTTGGGCTATATATTTGCACATTAGATAGGTGAGGGGGTAACCTGATCTAAACTAACCTAATCCCCACCCCCAAAAGGTCTCGAGTGGTATGTTGATCCAATTTATAGATTGATAATGAAAATATCTCCAAATTTATCATGAAATTCTATCCCTCGTCTCTGCATAGGTACCATGCTTTCCCTTTTTCATTTTAGAATAATTTTTCAATCTAAGTTTTTCATATTTTCAAAATTTTGAAAATTAAACAGAATAGCAAAAGAAAACAAAATTTAAACTCATGGCCCAGCTGTCTAAAATAACCCTTTTTGCATTGATACTCAGAATTACACCAAACGTAAACGTGTTCAAACGAAATTCTTTACCAGGAGTCACAAGAAAATCTTTGATGAAATGCTATAGTCTTACAAACATTATGATTTTGCTAGCATAGGAAGATAGGTCAGTAATTCAATGATCTATGTCTTGTTTTTGATGTGTAGTTAATAATTGAGACAAAAAATTTGGAAAGTAGTGAAAAAATTATGTCAAGGTAAGTGGAAGTGATAGTTAATAGGGGTGGATTGTCCCTAGTGATTGTTCACTAGGGGTGGCAACCTGAACATAAGGGGATTTTTGGGGAACCGATTTTTTTTTCTACAAGACAGATTTTTCGGGAAATCCCCAAAAATTCAGAGATAGTGGAAGCACTGGTATTTTCTGGCAAAATCTGCCAATAAATTTTACCTGGCCATGAAAACTCCCCAGTAGCATTGCTACTATGCTACCCCACTTTTTGCACAACAGATCAAAACTTGTGTTTTGACAGCTTTTCTTTGAGAAAGAATTATCTTTATATGTTAAAAAGGTATCAAACAGTTTGTGATAGCAAACTGTAAGTAAGGAGCAACCTGGCTCAACAGTAACCAAGACTCTAAAAAACGGAATTTTGATACCAATAGTTACATCAAAAGAATCGGATTTTTGTGCTGATTTTAAATATATAAGTTACATCAAGTTTAGTTTTACCCATGTAAAGTTAGCCTGAGAAAAATTGCCTTATTTTTGAAAAAAAGAGGAAAACATCCCATAACAGTCATAGAATCTTAATGAAAATAACACCATCAGATTCAGAGTATCATAGAACCTGATCTTTCCATGGAGGAATTTTTCATGGGGAAAGAGAGTTTTCCATAAAGTTTTTCCCAACATTACTGCTGGTTTTCCCAGCATTATTCAAAAAACGATCAGAAATTAAATAAAAAAACTAGTTTTTCAACTGAGAGTAATGAGCAACATTAAAACTTAAAATGAACAGAAATTATTGCGTATATGAGGGGGTTCTCCCCCTCGTCAGTACCTCGCTCTTTATGCTAAAGTATTCTTAGTACTTTCAAAAGAGCTATTTATTTTGATTAAATGGCATTTGTTATTCAGGGGTCATTCTTAAAGGACCAGAACAAAATTAAAATTTTAGCGTAAAGAGCGAGGTATTGACGAGAGGGTGAACCCCCTCATATACGTAATGATTTCTGTTCGTTTTAAATTTTATTGCTGCTCCTTACTTTCAGTTGAAAAAAAAATGTTTTTTAATTCAATTTTCAGAGAAAATCTGCCAACATATTTGAAAACTGCCAAGTAGCAATGCTACTTTGCTACCCCACTTTTTGCATGGCGGCTTTCAGCTTAAGTGCTACTTTTTCCTAATCTTGATGTCAATTTCCTATTCTGCTTTTCTTTCCTGATATTGCTGACACTGTTCTGAATGCTGAGTGTGTTGTCCAGAAGGGAATATTATTGGTACAATGTTCACAGATAGTGAAGAAACTTCCTAACGACATTCCAATATACAGGTCAAGCTGTTGTCAAAATTCATTTGAAAATCACTTCATTAAGCAGAGACTTTGGCAGTTGATTAATGATGTATCCGATTTCTATTTGAAGAACGTATGTTTGTGCTTTCAAAACCACAAAATGATGTCACTAAGGAAGAAGATTGAGGCTGGTATTGTTGATCAAAAGGAAGAATCCCTGAAATATTGGAAATCAAAAATTAAAAAAAATGTCACCTGCAAATTACTATGCTTTGTTATCATTACAAATTATGCTATAAAGTGGATACAAATGATGTTAGCTGCTAAAGGAAAAGCTGCAATAATACTTACTTACTTGGATCATAGGAGGATAACAAGGACTTAATCAAATTGTGTGAGCAGCACTTGCAATCAATGTTCATAACATTATGAAAAGTACAAGTAGATAATTTTAAATCAAACATCTAATGGTAATAGACTATAAGTGAAGAATGGCCTTAACCAGTAGTAATCAAAACTAAAAAAAACGAAGTCCAAAAAAATAATATAGGCCACATAAAACAAAATTGCATTTTATGCTAATTCCAAATATGTAATCAAACATGTCACAATCAGCTGAACCCCTGCCATTAGTAACCAAAAAGAAACATAAATTTGAAAACAATGTACACATTCAAGAGTCTCCATTCTATGCTGATTCCAAATGTTTAAAATTTATGCATAAGCGAATTTACATAATCTTAGAAAAAAGGGGAAAATCTACTTAAAAACAAGGAGAATAGATTTATATTGCACCTTCACAATCTGGATGTTCAAGAACGTTTTGACAGAATTTTCAAGCCCCTATCAACAAGAGCACCAAATTAAGCATTTTTCTTTTAATGGTTATTTTTTTCCAGCAGGATTGATTGTGTTGAACTAGGACTATAAAATTTAGGGAGAAGTTTCATTTGAACCGAAATTGTGAGTTCTAGCTCCCTTTTTAAGAGCCAAGATCTATTAAAGGACAACCAAGTCCCATCCAATGCTGTTTCTTGCCCCTGGAGCCTGTTGAGGAAAACTTAAATGTTTTTACCTTGATGCAGTAGTTGCCCAATTTTGGGGTAATTTGTTTTAATTGCCAACTGCTACTGCTACTAGTGTTGTGATTCATACAAAACTGCGAAATGTTGTTCAGTTCTTGTTTATTATTTTGTTTTTCCTAAATTGGCTTGAAATGCTTAAGAAAGGATTCCAATAGCCCTTTCCAAATATTTAATATTTATTCTTAATTTTTGTCTTATGTTGCAGGTGATTGAAAAAGCTGGTGTATTAGAGCCATTTTTATTGCTTGCTAAAACTGCTCGAGGCTCTGCCATTACTGAACTGATTAGGCAGGTTACAGAAGCTCCAAATATTTTTGTTTTTGGAGAACTTCTGGACAGTCCCAATGTCAAAGAGGTAATCCTTTTTTCAATTGTTGTATTTGTAGAAGCTTTATTACTTCAGTAAAGAGGTGGAGAGATTAGTCACAATTGGTATAAAATGTTAGGACTTCTAGCTCAGAATATGTAATATAGTTTTCCGTATTATAAGATTAAGTTTTATTCTCAAAAGGGCTCTAAACTGCAAACATTATTGAACCTGGATCAATATCAATTTGCTTTATATTGTACTTTTTCAGGTTTTTTCTTATTTCTATCCTTGAGGAAAGTTTCCATGAGAAAATCAAAAGTTTAGTTTTACTCCTGTATAATTATGAGAGTTTTATGTTTTGTTTTGGGCACAGCAACCCTTATGTAGTTCAGTTATAATTATAGACATAATTATTTTCGTCTAAAACTTGGTTTTTGATTGAAAATGATGGAACATGAAAAACAGACTTAATCGATTTTTCCTCTTACTGACTTCATATATACTCCCCACATGGTTAGAAAATTTAGATAATGTGGCTTCTTTTTTTCAGTTTTTCATAAATAATAACAGTCCACAAAGAAAAAGATTGCATGAGCTTCAATTTAAAAATAAAAAAAGGCCAATGGATGAACAGGCTTTTAATGTTGATGTTCATATAATGAGTTACAAACATGTATGTGATTTTGATGCTTGAAGAAAAGAGTGTATCTAGAGATCCAATAATCAAGATTTATGTCATATTTTTTTTAAGGCTTTTGGTCCGTTTTTACAGAGGGTATTCTCCTTCCCATAATCCACCCATTTGCAGTGCACATGCATGTTACTATTGCATTGTCTTTCTACTATTGACGTGGACATACCCGTTTTTGTTTTCAAAGGAGTTGGGGTTGAACTTAAAATGGAGTTGAACCCAAAGAAGCTAGGGTTGGACTTAAATTGATTCTAAAATGCTTTAAGTATTGTATGTATTGTATAGAACACTTTTCAACTTTTAGTTTTATGCACTCACTCCTCTAAGGATTGTTTCAGGGAGGTATGAGGCCCTCAAACAAGGGTGTAAGTAAGGATTTTTCCTGGAAAAGGTTTTTAATCGGCCAGTTAGGGTTGTAAATTTCCTTTTTGTTCTTTTGAACTTTGTTTATTATTTGCTTTTGGGTATTTTTTTTTTGGGACCACGAGTTCTCCAGGGTATATCCTATCTCCCTTATTTCCTCTGGAGTTTCTGCCTATGGTTTATATGTGTTTTCAGATTTTCTGTTGCTAGAAAATAATTTTTATCAAAGATTCTGCAAGTATTTTTCTAATGCAGTATTTCTTGTGTATATTTCCGTCAATGATGGGAGGTACTTCACACACTTTGCTTATAGAACTATTTCATTTTCTATGATTATGCCACCATAACTTGGATTTTGTTCAGACTTGGCTAAAAATTTCAAACAAAAGGAAGGGAAGTCCAAAATTAACTCGGCAAAATATTTGAATTTGAAATAAATGTGAAGTTAGAAAAATTGCCAATATTTTGCAACAATCAAGGACAAGAGGTTGCAAGGTATTGCCAAAATCTGCATATACAAAATACTAAAAAAGGTCATCAAGGGCCATACAAATGTAACCGCTAACTATGTTAAGGATCTAAAGGTTGTTACTAGCGCAACTATTGTAGCCTTTTGTCAACTTTTAAGAATGTCCAAAGACTGAGTGCTGGTAAATTTGATGCGGACGACCTTTTATTGAGTTATGGTTTGCATGAGTTTTCAGAGGCCGGAAGGGAATGTTGTAAGTTAGCCTACGTAGTTGATAAAGTTCGCAAAAAATTCTACACTTCATGCTTCCTGGGAGATAAAAACAGTGAGGTTCATCATTTCTTAGAAAATATTATTGTGTTTTGCTATCTTCAGCTCCTACTAAGTGGTTTTTTCTTCAAGTGTTGGTGTGATTTTCTCCCCGAGAAGGTTATTTGTTAGGATATCTCCACTTTATTACTGAACAGTTCCTTGGAGAAGAAGTTTGCCCAACATACCTGTTTAATGTCGTTCTTACAAATTTTGTGTTTCATCTGTATTTAAAACAAAATTCCTCCCCAAAAGTCTCTCTTAATTAAAGCCGTCCTGGCCGAGTGGGTTGGTGCGCTGGATTCCGGATCCCTTGTCTGAGAGTACGCGGGTTCGAATCCCAGTTGTACCCAATTCTTCAGTTTGTGACGGGGGTCAGTGGCGTGACTCTGTAAGTTTAGCCAGAGTCGACCCAGCTCTACATGGGTACCTGGAGAAATCTGGGGAAGGTAAACAGGAAGGGTGTGCGAAAGCACAGGATGGCTGGCCCCCAACCCCCCATTGCACTTCCTGGCTGAAGGGCCAAGAAACGGAGATCAGCACCGCCGGTACGGACTGTAAAGTCTAATGTCGTATCCTTTACCTTTCTTTTTACCTCTTAATGTTTTATGAAATAGATCTCTGTTAAAAAGGAAAAGATCTCTTATATATATATATATATATACTTTTTTTATTTCACCTCCTTTCCTCTTCAACACATGAAAACACATCCTTAACTCCCTTGTGTATTAATTGTGAATAAACTGGTGATACAAATAGAAAAAAGAAACACAAAACTTTCATTTTAGGAAATATTAATGACTAAATATTCCAATGTACTACTACCTTCATTTCTTAAATTATTTTCTTCATTTAATATAAAAAGTCGACCTATACATAACGAAACTATTAAATAAACATCTCCTTTAGCAGTCAAAGATTAACAGCACAAACAGTGCCTTAGTGCTGTGGCTCTAGGAAACCTCCCTTCACATTGACCATATCCATGGTACGTCGCAGGTCCAACTGTCGATCTCAAATCTAAAAAAATGAATAAATCTGGAATGCTAGTTTTATGTTAGAAAATACCGTTATAACAGAAAAGCGCACCACCAATGGTTAATCTTACATACAATCAGTAGTCGTTTATCAGTACTTTAAACTAAACTGATTAAACTAAGTTGTTTATAATGTTTTAGTAGTTTCGGCTGCTGATTCTAGACGCTTATGAACAACAAAAATACCTTCTTATTTTATTTATTAATTTTAAAAAGAACTTCAAACATCACTTAGTGACATATTATATTCTTCAATCTAAAGTGCTTCTCAAAAAATATTTTCGTACATGAACTCAATACTTTATAGTTAGGAAGTTTTGAAGTATATTTAATAGTTATTTAATAGTTAATAGTTAAGTAAGAATATTTAATACTACTACTAATACTACTAATAACTCACTGCAGCACCAAGCCGCCTATGGCCAACACAGCTACGCACGCTCCTCCTCCAACCTAATCTATTCAAGGCTTTTACACCTTAAAGCTTTTGCACTTTAAACTTTTACACTTTAAAGCTTTTACAAGGCTTTTACCAAGGCTCTTTATACCTTCCCAGGAAGTTCACATTTCCTTTAAATCTTTATTTATGACATCCTCCCACCCCAGACGAGGACGACCTGCTATCCGTGTAGCCTCAGTTGGTTAGTCAAAAAGGACAATCTTTGGCAATCTGTTATCCTTCATTCGCAGAACGTGGCCTAGCCATCTCAACCTTTCTTTCATTATAGCCTGAGAAAGCGGGATTGAACCTACATTTTTTTTACAATCTACTGTTTGAAATACGGTCAGTCAGCCTGGTACCCAGAACAATTCGTAGGCGATTTCTCTGGAAAACATCTAGTAAATTTTCGTCCGCTTTTCGGAGTGCCCATGCTTCAGAGCCATATTTGACCACTGTCATCACTGTTGCTTCCAATATTCTAATCCTGGTTTGCAGACTTATCTTCCTATTCTTTCAAACCTCTTTTAACCGAAAAACACCCTGAGCCTTAGCTATTTTACTTTTAACGTCTTCACTGTTCCCACCGTCTTTACTAATAATGCTACCCAGGTAAGTGAAGCTGCCCACCTGATCAATCTTTTTGTTACCCAACGTCACCTTTTCATTTTCACTTATTCCTAGCCTTAGTGACTTAGTCTTCCGAACATTAATTTTCCAACTTATTCTAGCACCCTGAATTCGCAAAACCTCTAAAAGTTCATTCATTTTGCTCTCACTTTCATCTAATATGCTTAAGTCATCAGTATAATCTAAGTCCAGAAGAGTTTTTACTCCCCATTTGATTCCGTGGTCTCCAATTGACTTTCCTGTGCTCCTTAAGACAAAGTCCATCAAAATGATCCATATAAAGGGATCATTAAAGACCATATAAAGAATATTATAATTAAGACCATATAAAGAATATTTAATAGTTAATAGTTAAGTAAGATTAAATAGCTAATTGTTAGATATTTGATAGTTAAGTAAGAATTTGAAATACTTGTTGGAACACTGATGCCATATTTTTCAGCTAAAGCTCTATTGTGATCTATTATTCTTTTTCAAATAGATAGAAAGTAGTGGAAATGTAGCTGCTTTGGACACCTTGAAGATATTTGCTTACGGCACTTATAAGCAGTACAAAGAAATGAAGCTTCCCGAACTGTCACCCCCTCAGACGAAGAAGCTGAGACAACTTACTATTGCAACAATAGCTAGTCAACAGAAGGTAATTTAGTTTTATAAGATGTAAGAAAAGGTCATAAACAACTACAAATTGCATGCATTGCTTAGAATCAGAAGTCACTATGTCATTTTTATTCATAACAAGTTAAATGGTTCTAATAGTACTCCTTTGTTGACGTTGCAGCATCGCATCAAGTGGATGCGCTCATGTTTTCTAAAATGCGTGGTGGTCATCGCTAACTGATTAACAATTTCACTGATTGAAAATAGATCAAATATTTTTCATCCTCTATGTCAAATCCACACTGTGAATTTTTTCCAATTGGTCAAAAATATTTGCACCTCCCTGATCCAATACCTTTTCAGAGTCGTCTGATGCCGCTGAATTTTCTCATGTTGGCATCCGACGTACCATCCCGAGACTAATAATAAGTTAATCGGGAAATTTTTTTTTAGATGTTTATTGGCTCCTGAGGGATGTTTATGGGTACAAATTCTAAATTATGGCAATCCCTAAAAAATTTTCTATGCTCAAATCCTACATGATTTGAAAGTGCTCTAGTCGAAAGATAAAAATTTACAAATAGGTTTGAGGATCAAAATTTAGCAGATGGTTAGATTGTAGTGCAAGCTTTGAATGCTTGGAGCTTTCAATTTGCACTTGTAAGAAATAGATTAAAGGATTCACTTCATTTCTCTCGTAGAATCTATAGATATCGGTATCTATAGGTGGTTACCATTTTGAAATATTAAATTACGTCACTGAACTCCCACAAAGAGGGTGCTAGGCCCTCAAAACTTTAGGTCACTGTCCACTACGCCCAGTCAAATCCAACACGTTCAATAATTATTTTTTTTTCTAATTTTTAGCAGTCTCAGGGTGGTGTAGAGCCTCTAAGATAGCCGAGGAATTAGAACTCTTTAAGAGGTCGGAGCTTAGAGTTATAACGTCTACTTGGGAAATGGAAAAGATTATTCTAGTGGGTTTTCTTTAATTACTTGGTTTATGATCCACACGTAGAAAAGAGTATGGAGGTGCAATAACGCTAAAAAAAAAAAAATAAAACAAAGGAGAAAAATAAATAATTAACCAAAAATCGGGTTGGGTAATTGTGACGGAATAACAAGCGTAAGCCATACAACCTTAGTTGGAGTTTCCTGTACTGTGCCCATAGCTTGAAAGTTATGTTTGAAGCACTCAAATTACGCAAAAGAAACTTGTTTTTCTCCAAGGATGGAAGATGAAAAATCGATGCAAAGAAAGTAAAAGATATAATCTGAATTTAGTTTAAATTACAATTTCTAGGAATGGGAAACGACCTGAACCAATACGGTGGTGCCAACTGGGAGGGGGCACTTGTGGCTCCCTAGACTATGAAAAATACGTTTTTGGGGGGTGTTCTCAACAAGAAAAATGTTTGTTTTTAGTATTTTCTTCTGAACAAATTGAAAAAAATAACAGATACCCCCCCCCCAAGATGTCGAACAATATATCTTTCCTCTCCTCTCCCAAACTTTTGTTAATTGACACTACTGAAACAGTAGGGACAGAATTATCCACTTGTTCCACACTAAGATACGTATTGAATTCATAGAAAGTTGGCAAACTGACCAAGATTTAGACATACATATATATGTATATTGTGGCAAGAACTGTATTAAATGGTTTTATATGGTCAAGGAGGCACACTCGTGCCTCTATAAAGAGGCGACACACGACAATGTTAAGCGATCTTCGGTTCCAGTGGTCGCAGAGGGATGGGGAGGGATGCATTTCGTAGCCCGAGCTCCAACTAAGAAACCTGCAAAATTTCATCCCCCTCCAACTTTTCCTTCATGGGGAAAATCTGGCCGAAAGTTTCGACTTGTCAACCCCAGCCCCCCTTTAACGTTGTTCGATCGGCTGAAATTCACAAGTTAAGGTCCCCTAGGGCCCAGGAGCTTATCCGCGAAATTTCAGCTTGATCCGATAACTCCTTCCCTGTTTTCCAGAAACCACGCATAGCCACTTAAAATTCATTTACTTTTTTTTTCTAGACGCCTACAGGTCACATCCGACATCGGATCTGGGTGTACGAAGACTCATTCGATGCGGAATTCTCCGAGTAATTTTCCTGGAAAGTTTCGTAGGAAAATCTTAAATTTCCGAAAGTTTCGACCCTCCAACCCCCCCCCCGTTTAACGTTGTCCGATCGGGCTGAAATTCCTAAGTTATGGTCCACTACGGCCCAGGAGCTTATCCGCGAAATTTCAGCTCGATCCGATAACTCCTTCCCTGTTTTCCAGAAACCACGCATTAGCTATTAATTAACGGATTTCTCTCCATAAGAGCCCATGTTAATTTGAAATTTTTAAGATTTATTGAGAAGTTATATTTACACACATGCAAGTTATTAGCTCAGTTGGTAGAGCGTGAGACTTTTAATCCTCGGGTCAAGGGTTCAAGTCCCTTACGGGCGGTTTTTTTTCACAACATCAAAAAAATTTTGATAACACCTGGACAGCTTATCATTTGAGAGATAACAGAATATTAGCTTCTTATGAGCAAAAGAAACATTTCGGTCATTCTATCTATTTTTTTTTTCTATTTTATACAATGATTTAAAAGCGGGGGGGGGTTTCCTCTCCTAATTCCTGTACGAGGAGTACAGGAATTATTAAATTACATCCACCATGGATTGTAGAAAAACGTACAGAAATAATATGAAAAAAACTTCGTTTTCTCAAAGAGTTAAAGAGGCTGCGTCCCAAAGTCGAACCTTAAAACGTACAGGAATTAGAAGAGGCAGTTGGGGGGCTGCCGCCCCCCAAACCCCCAGCTTTTAAAGACTCTTTTGTACAGGTTTTTTGTTTTTTTGCTAACCCCCCGCTCTTGGCTTGGGAAAGGCCCTCTTTTAATTAACAAAACATTGAAATGAATGAATAATGGAATAACTTCGAAAAATGTTAAACACAAGAGGACAGGAGAACCATTGCGCCGAAACTAGTAATTAGTAACAATGAAGTCCCCCCACAAAAAAAAACCTGTACAAAAGAGTCTTTAAAAGCTGGGGGTTTGGGGGGCGGCAGCCCCCCAACTGCCTCTTCTAATTCCTGTACGTTTTAAGGTTCGACTTTGGGACGCAGCCTCTTTAACTCTTTAAGAAAACAAAGTTTTTTTCATATTATATATACAAAAACCAACACACGATTATTTTACGAGACACTTTTTTTGTAAATGATTGAAAAAGGTCGTGAAAATTTAGAAAAAGTTTAACTGAATATCTTAGTACAGACCTAAGAAATAGAAGACCCTAGAATTCTTAGAGATTGTGAGCTCTTAGAGATTCTGACTTTGCTCTTCCATAAAGTAATACAACGTCATGGAGCAGTCTTTTATAAAAATCAATGTGTCGAGATGGAAGATACTTTACATCACTTACTGTATGTTTTAAGGTCCATCGAAACCAGGATTTTGCTTCAATGATGGGAGGGGGGTGGCAACTTGCAAATGAACTTGTTGGCCATTAAGTTTCTGAATTATTCGTATACTTTTTTTTTGTCAATCGTCGCTGGGGAGGAGATTCAATCCAAGACCTTCTCTCCAAGCATGACTTGGTATTAAAAAGTGCTCCATCAAGTACTCTGACTAATAGTTTTGGCTTGTCTTATTGGGGAAAGGAAATTTTGTGGAAAAATAGTTTTAAGTAGCAATTAGTTTTTGTTCGTGCTATCATATTGTAAATTCTGCATGTTAAGATGCAGATGTGTAGGCTATCCTTTGATGCACACACGTCAGTTATTGCATCTTGAATAAACGTACTGACAAATAACACATAAAAGGACCATAGAACATTAAAATCAGCATCAGTAATCAGCATTTTATTTAATCGATCAACGAATATTAATATAACCATATAGGTATCAAGTTTAAATAACCATCCAATGCTTAATGAAATATCTGATTTGGATAATCAGCTATGAACTGTTAAGCTATACTTTCTTGCTAAGCATAAACTATATATTTAGAGATAGGGGTTCAGATGTCTGACCCTTAAATGAGAAGTATATGGGTGCTTTTCATCGATGGGGTATACCAGAATTCACCTGGGAAAGGTGGTGATTAAAGCTCCAAAAGGTGTATTTTTGTTTGCCAATTCTGTCGAAACGACTTCATAGGATCTGAAATGCACATTGCTCATGGGTTCTTTGGATTAATCTAAGGCATTGTTTTAGCACTGTCTAAGTAAAAAGTCACATGTCTTCCTCGTATTATTCTTTGCTGGACACCTTTCATAGAAGGGTTTGTCGTAAAACTTGAGAGGGGAGCATTCGATTAGAAATTGAAAGTTTTATTGTCTTTTTTAAGGTCGAAATTGAACAGGAGGTATCAAAGTTTTGAGACATCAATTTTGATCAGAATATTTGACAGAACCGTCAAACATGCCTCAGGGGATGATATGACTTCCATCGACTTGGGACAGCGGCAAGTAAATGTGCAGTTTGGCAATTATGTATAGACGGGATTTATAGTTGAAAAAAAGGACGGCTACGTCGTTGACCTTGGGTATTTGATTGGATTAAAGCTTTCAAGGATCGTTTTCTGGATGAAGAGAATCCCATTTGTTATTGGAGAGACGGGTGGTTTAGGGGGCCTGGAAATGGACCAAAAAACTCTATCTCTTATTAGTTTGATGCTTCAAGTCGTAAAATCTTAGGCAAGATGGAACATATTATACCAAAAAATCGCTTACGGCCAGAAGGACGAAATTTTTTTTTCTCTGATCAGCTTTGAACTTAAAGTCTTTGGGTTCAAGGACTTGTGATACCGTGTATATTTTAGCCGAATGACATACTTGTCACTTTGTCACTGACGAAGTGACAAGTATTTAGCAATTTTTAATGAGATGAAAGCATGAACACCAGTCTTTAGAGGACTTATAGTTGCTTTTTAAGTAGTAGTACCAGTAATAGTTGCAACTAGACACATGGATTTCCTCCTACTTTAGAATTTTGCTTCTGAAAAACAAAACATTTGGGCTACAAATTTCTGTTGTCGTATTTTCGACTAACGTTGTGTCTTATCCTAGGGCTGCAACTCTTTCTTCCTGCAGTAATAGTAGCCCTGATGATTAAAGAATTATCTGATGAAATGATTTTTATTCTATTTTCAGAGCATTCCGTACGACGTACTTAAGAGAGAGTTAGATATCTCATCTATACGAGAACTAGAAGGACTGATCATCGATTGCATTTATAGTGGTAAGTTTAAAGTGCATGATCTTCCTATTAAGATCGCTTCTAAGGAAGGGGAGACAACCTAATATTTGAACACTGAGCTTAGAATTCTAGTAAATTTCAACTGGAAACTGACTTAGACAACTTGCACAAAAAATGCAAACTTTGTTGGAAAAGTCTTTAGTCTAATAATAAAATAAGAATATATATATATATATATATATATATATATATATATATATATATATATATATACACGTATTTTTAAACGAATGTACTCACTTTAGTACCAAGTAGCATGTACTTCAGTATCAGAGCCGCGTACGCTCCTCCCCGCAATTTTTACAAACCGTCTTTTTACCCCCCTCTCAAGAATTTCTGATTCCATTTAAATCCCTCCGTGTGACTTCTTCCAACCTAATTCGTGGGTGACCTGCTTTTCATTTGGGACTAGATGGAGACCGAAAAGAACGATCTTTGGTAATTTGTCATCCTTCATCTGCAAAACGTATTCTTGCCATCTCAATTTTTCTCTCATTATAGCCTTAGAAAGTGAAATAGAGCCATATTTTTTGTACATCTTTTT
The DNA here is from genome assembly GCF_032884065.1 of Artemia franciscana. NCBI lineage: Eukaryota > Metazoa > Arthropoda > Branchiopoda > Anostraca > Artemiidae > Artemia > Artemia franciscana. The sequence goes on along the minus strand of NC_088866.1, from coordinate 37,365,068 downwards.
GTTTGATAAACGGTCAGTCAGTCGGGTACTCAGAACAATCACTAAGCGATTTCTTGGCTTACGGACTCTTTGGATCCGTAGAATCCGTTTCTACTTATCCATAGAATTCTTTGGAATTCTTAAATATACAGAGAAAGAATCTAGCAAATCTTCCTCTGTCTTTTGGAAAGCCCACATTTGAGAACCATACTTGACTACTGTCATGGCTGTTGCTTCCATTATTCTATTCCTGGTTCGCAGACTTATCTTCCTGTTATTCCAAACTCCTTCCAACTGTGGAAAAACACCCTGGGCCTTGGGTGATCTGCTTTTAACATCTTCACTGTATCCATTATTTTCACTAATAATATTAACGAGGTAACTGAAGCTATCCGCTGGATTGATCATCTGGTTACCCAACACCACCTCTTCACCTTCACTTATTCCCAGTCTTAGCGATTTAGTCTTCTTAACTCTTCAGCAATTTTTCAAGCCTATTTTGGCACCCTGAACTCTCAAAACCTCCAAAAATTAATTTAATTCGTTAACTTTTTATCTAAGATACCCAAACTATCTGGATAATCTAAGTCTATGAAAGTTATATTTCCCTTTTGATTCCTTGTTCTCTCATACCCTTTGCCATGCTCTTTACGATAAAGTCCATCAAAATAATTCATATAAATGTAGATTAAACACAACCCTGTGTTCTATTCAATGCCAAACCAGCTACTAGCCTCATTTCCTAGCTTAACTGCAGCAATATTGTTCTTGTTCACAGTTCTAATCACTTTAATGTATTTATCTGGAAGACAATGCTGGCATACGACCTTCGCTAAAGCTCCTCCAACGGCTGAATAAAACGCCTATTCATAATCTATAAAACTAGAGACTAAAGGAGTCTGATGATTCAAGCTCTTTTCATTTATTAATCTGAGTGAAATTCGGTCGATCGTCTCCCCTTCCTAAAACTACAACTTTCTTCTCTTTAAAACTTTGTTTGCAGCATCTCTAAGTTTCAAAAGTATCATTATACTAAGTAATTTGCTTCCTACATAAATCAAGCCTGTGTCTATAGTTACCCTTCACTCTTATCAGCTTTCTTACTAAGGGTTCCAATCAAATTTTCATATAAACTAGTGATTTCCCGTTTCTAAAAGGTACGTCCCCTTTTCAAAAACCGTATTCAAAATCTTGAGTAATTTGTCTCTAACTTTGTTGCCACCATGTTTCAGGAACTCGCTTATCTAATTAATAATACTTGAGGTCTTAATATTTTTTAACCCTTTTGATACTGTTTATAATTCTTCTTTGGAAAATAAACTGTTCTTTACTTCCAAAATATGGAACGACGTTTCATTCCTTTCAATATAATTTCCTATAACTTTATCACGCTTTCTCAAAATATTTGGGCAATCTCTTTTTAAACGTTTCCTCAACACTAATTGAAGCCCTGTTTCTATCTGTAGCTGGGACATGTCCAGATTGACTTATTCTCAGCGTTTTAATAGGCTAGTATAATATTTTACTATTATGCTGCCTGACCGTATCTTCCTGAGCCTTGGGAATCCTATCCATGTACCCACTTGACACCTCTCCTGTTTACTAAACTTAAAGCGTTCGCTAATATTCTTAGCAGCGTTTCTAGCTTTCCTTGCTAAGACACCATGTATTAGTTTGCAAACTATTTTCCTAAAACATGCGACCCATCTTCTAGTTTGTCAAATTATAGACTATCCAGTTTCATATTCAACTTTTCGTGGTAATTTCCTGCCAAAATTCCCATCCTGGAATCTATCAACGTCATAACTTCACAAGAGATAGTTAACCTTCCTAAACTTTACTTTCAGATTACATCTAGGTAATAATGGATGGTGGTCCTTACTTTTAGCATCAATAACAGCACTCATATGTCCTCTATCTTGCATCGATTCTTCCAGTATTCAATTTAAAATATCATATCAATAAAGGTTGGCCGTCTTACCATCATGTGAGTACCGTATTATATTTTCTAATTTCAGTATAGTTGAACATCGACATAATCTGTTTAATTTGTCTGCTGTCAATAAATTTTCAACTCGCATTTAATAATTCTTAGGTCAAATAAGCTGTGAAATAATAGATATGTATGTGTCTGTCGAACAATTTTACAACCCAAAAAAACAGGGGGGGGGGGTCCACCAGCTAGGGCAGAGTAGTTGTCATACATAATGTGAGAAAATTTTTCGTCTTGTCTATTCTTCGATAAATGAATGATTTTGAAGCCGCTCAAAACATTTCACAATCTAGTCGAAAAGAATTCTCCCTTTTTTTTGGAAGCCATATCTTTACAGTAAAGCTACTGCTGAAAGTAAAATGTTTCCCAATTTGTAGTGAAAGTAGAAGAGTGTTAACTTAACTACCAGCATGCTTCTCCCTTCTCTTTACCTCGTGTTTTTGTCTTCTTACTTCCCCGTTCCATACCTCTTGCTCTTCCTTACTTATTTCTATAAATTTATGAAAGAATAAAGCATATTTCGCTCTTGTTTGAAGGATTAACTGAAGTAAGACTATTCGCAGCATAGTCGAATGGAAGTGGATTCTGTGGTTGCCGGAGATTTGTCCCTTCCTCCTGTAGATGCTAAGCTTCAAATTTACGGGTATACTCCAATCTGACTGCGGTGTAGATACGGCGTAATAGATAAAACACTGACATATGTATTTGATACAGTAGTAAGGTCTTAATGGCAAGAATATAATATATTTTTTTTATATACAAAGTTAAACATAGGAACTTCCTGCATCCTTACCTCATTTCTCTTTTTCTTCAAATTTCTGAAAGGATAAAACATATTTTGCCTTTTTTTTAGGTTTGATTGAAGGAAGGCTTGATCAGAAGCATAATCGGGTGGAAGTGGATTGCGTGGTTGGGAGAGATGTGTCTCTTCCTGCTGTTGACGCTGTTATCGACAAGTTGTCATCTTGGTGCAATAACTGTGAGAATGTTATGAAAAATATAGAAACTGAAGCGATACGGGCCAATACAGAAAAAGAAAGCTTTCAGACACATCGTAGCTCAATTGAGAATGAGGTAAATTAAGGGTACAAATCTAGGCTTTTGTATCGTTGTATCGTCTGTATCGTCTCATTGTATCGTTGCCGTTTTCTCAATTTGCTGTACCAGTTTTCTGGGGTATCCGACAAGCTAATCAGTGTGACATGAAACATTATGATTAATTAATAATAATTAAAATAAATAAATGTACATATATATATGTATATATATATATATATATATATATATATATATATATATATATATATATATATATATATATATATATATATATATATATATATATATATATATATATATATATATATATATATATATATATATATATATAACTAAAAAAAGAAAAAAAAAACTAAAAAAAGGAAAAAAAAAGAAAAATAAAAGAGAAAAACAAAACTAAAAAAAATAAAAATAAAAAAAAATAAAAAGAAAAAACTAAAAAAACTAAAAAAAAGGAAAAACAAAATAAAAACTAAAAAGAAAAAAAGGAGAAAAATACAAAAATTTATTTCATCATGTACCATTTCAAAAACGAATGTATATACAGACCGGGACACCGGGATACAAATGACGACCGGGACACAGGGAATATTAATGACGACAGGGACACAACTACAACGGGGACGCTTGGGGGCACAAGGGGATATATAAATGACGACGGGGACACAGGGAATGTTCGATTAGCGATCACCATCAACTAAAAAAACTAAACAAAAGGTAAAAAACTAAAAAAAGACCAATTCAAAAACGAATGTATATACAGACCGGGACACCGGGACACAAATGACGACCGGGACACCGGGACACAAGGAATATAAATGACGCCCGAGACACTCAAAGAGAAATCACAGACTGGGACACCGGGACACAAATGACGACCGGGACACAGGGAATATAAATGACGACCTGGACACAGGGACACAACTACAACGGGGACGCCGGGGGGCACAGGGGGATATATAAATGACTACGGCGACACAGGGAATGGTCGATTAGCAATCACCATCAACAAAGCTCAAGGGCAATCATTAGAATCATGAGGTATAGATCTGAATACGGATTGTTTTCCCATGGACCATTATATGTTGCATGTTCAAGAGTCGGTAAACCTGACAATCTATTTATATGCACAGACAATGGGACAGCGAAGAATGTTGTATATTCGCAAGTTCTACGTAGTTAAATATATATATATATATATATATATATATATATATATATATATATATATCATAAAAAAAAATTAGTCTCGAATCTAGAGTTTTAAGAAGCTAAAGAGCTTATTTGTGACTTGAGATCTGATTAATGGCTTTTGATAAGTTTGCGGATAATTCCTTATTTGACTTTCTTTGACTGTTTTATTTTTGGGGCTTTTTAACTGACACTTGTGTTTGCGCGAAACGTTAAAAGTTGGATAATAATTAATTTTTACGAATTCTTTTTTATGCTTCTCAGCTTGACTGAGTTGACAAGAATGTACTGAATAAGAACTAATTTCTTAAGCCTCTGGTACTAGTGCTGCATAGCTCGCTTTTGAAGCATTTTAACGGTGTTGCCACGTTGGTCTTCTTGGTCTTTTTTCTAAAGTAATTTCTAACTATGACCCATGCCCGAGGCAATGTGATCAGAATAGCTTGCAGTAGCTTCGGTTGTATTGAATAATTTTCCAAGGAGACTTGCTGGTGAGAATGTGAACAAGTACCTTCATCCAATAATTGATTGGCAATGTGGAGCCTGTCCCAGTTTCTAAGTACTGTTATTTTTTATCTACCCCTGGGCATATCCAGGAGTCCGGTGAGGGAGTGGGGTGTAAGCTTAGCGAATAGCATGTCATCACTTTTGGTAGTCTTTGTCTCCTTCTTATGGAGACTTGCTGGCAAGAATTGAGAATAAATAGATTTCTTCAGTGATCGGTTTACCCTGGAACGTGTCAGAGTTTGTAAATACCATTAAAATGCATCAACCCCTGTTTCCACAGAAATGCGCTACTTAAAACAGCACAACCCTTCTATCCCTAACTGGCACGTACGCAGGAGGGGGGCCGAAGCCCCTCCCCCGAAATTTTGTTAAATGTTTAATTTCCCCATGGTTTCTTGGGATTTCTTGCAAAAGTAAGGCATTTATTAAGAATCTAGATACATGTGTGAAGCCTTTTTGGGGGAATTTTACTGCATGCAATAATCCGGTCTAGTCACTACCCAATTATTAACCCATTTTCTATCTAACTTTTTACCCTCTTTGAAGTAAGTAGCAATTGTACTTTTTTTTTTTTTTTTTTTTTTTTTTTTTTTTTTTTTTTTTTTTTTTTTTTTTTTTTTTTTTTTTTTTTTTTTTTTTTTTAATTTATCTATTGTAAAGAGAGTTTGCTTTCCGCAGCAAAATAGAACTATCCTTGATATTAGGGCGTTTACCCTTTTCAGGATAAAGTAAAGCTTTTAATGGATCAGTTTTGGAAACTATCATTTTTCATGAAAATCTACGTTTTTGCAATAGAAGAAGGGTTAACAGCACCCATATTGCACTGTTAACCCTAAAATTTCCCTTTCAGTGGGATATAATAGATTAATCACTGGTTCTAAATCGCTATGAACACAACCTGAGTTTAAAACGTACTTTTGAGGCTTCAGTCTTCTTCCTCCCATCCGCTACAATACTACAGATTAAAGTTAATCTGTATTTTCCGATATACATGCTTTTTGCATTACTAAATAAAAAAAGTGCTACTTTATATCTGCTTTTTTGAAGGTTTTGCCCCCTCCCCCCGAAAATAAAGTCATGTGTACGTGCCTGATCCCTAATGTGAATGGGCCGTGTTTTGTCCCTCGTAGGTATGCATAGCCAAAACCTAACGGACAAGACTCAAAATGTTTTTCCAGATGCGGGTCTAATGTACCAAAAACAGTATATTTTCAAAACTTTGGCAGGAGATCCCTTATATTTTTCTTCTTACATGTGCAATATAGCTTTTAATCGTTATATCTAAATTACAGATAAATAGTATTCGTAAAACCGTGAAAACCGGGTCTGCAGAACGAGAAGATGTGTTGATGGAAGAAGGCATCAGAGACGCTGGGGATAAAGCACGAAGAGTTCCTCATCAACGAAAGACTCCGCGACGTCTTCTTTCAAAGGATACTCATAAAGACTGATTATTTTGATTTTTCACATTTCTCTCTTTTCTTTTGACTAATAAAAATGCGTTCAGATCTTTGTGATTAACTTTCTCTTTCTCCCCGTGGTATATTCAAGCAACAGTTTTTTTGAGGATCGTAAACAAATGCGGGATGATGGGGTTGGTTGAAAGTCTACTCCCCTGTAATGCTAAGATTTCCCCAAATTTTAAAATAATCTGTAATAGTTATTGCTGTTAAACAATAGTAATTTATTAGAGAACCAAGGAGTCTGAGGCCACAACAGCTATGCACTTTTTCCATGGACATTATCCTATTCAAAGCTCCAGTGTGTGCCCTTTCCATGGAGGTCTGATTTTTTTAAGGGTCTTCTTATGACCTATTCCGTCTCATTCCTGAACAGCCTGTTTTTCGTTTTGCCCTAGATGGATGGCCAAAAGTACAATCTTTAGCAATATGTCATCCCTAAAACATGATCTAACCATCTTAACCTTTTTTTCTTTATAGTCCTAGGAAGTGGGAATTTTTGTTTACCCTAAGTAAAGAGTGGAGTGGACTCGGTGTATAATTTTTTTTCACTAAGCTTTATTCGTATGGAAGGAATTTTCTTAGAAATTTCGAAGGGGGTTCATTCGTTTGGAACTTGAAAGTTCGTGTGCCTTTTTTAAGAGCCAAGAGTGATCGGAGGGTAGCCAGTTCCTTCTGGTCAGTTACTTCTGGTCAAAATTTTGAGATAGCCTTTTTGCTTAGCATGGTTGAAAGGTCCAGTGGTGAAATCTGGTGATAACATGAACCCCCTTAGCCTTTGGGCCAAGGGCTGTAGGCTATGCAATTTTCCTATCGTTTACTTATAGGATTTATTTTTGGGAAGGGGGGGGCATGTTTGATCTTAATTCTCCAAAATGGCTAAGGGGATTAAGGTGAAGCTTTTAAGGTGATATCCTTTTAAGGGGATTAAGATGATAGCCTTTTTCTTAGCATAGTTGAAAGGTCCAATGGTGAACTCTGGTGATAACATGAACCCCCTTAGTTTTGTGGGCCAAGGGCTGTAGGCTATGCAATTTTCCTATCGTTTACACATAGGATATGTTTTTAGGAAGGGGGCATGTTTAATCCTATTTCTCCAAAAGGGCTAAGGGGATTAAGGTGAAGCTTCTAGGAAATGTTGAGGTGGGCGTTGAACTGAGTAAAAATACAGTATATGCATGCAGGTTGTCTAAACGACGCATCAGCAATATCTCAGGAACCGCTTGGGGTATCAAGTTGGAACTTTCATGAAATTTTTAGGGCGATGCTGAGCTAACTAAAAGGGACCATGCCCATACTAAATGTATTAACGGTACGTGAATTAAGGCTAAACTTTCACGAGATCTTGAACTTAATAAAACAGTATGGGCGTACAGGCTATCAAAAGAACGAAGCAATGATGTTCGAGAAAGAACTTAGTGCATTAAGTTGAAGCTTTCAGGGTATATTTTTTGGGGGGGTCTAACCAGAAAGTTACTGGTTGCTTAATATTACAACTAATACTGATGCTCTCACTACTACTACTATTAGGGCTAAAGTTAAAAGAAGGAAACTTTAAAGGAATGTTGCTGGTGGTGGGGGGGGGGTTGAATTAAATCATAAAATAACAAACATGCAGATTTTCTAAAGAGCTATCTGAAATATCTTATTAATAACCCAGAATATTAAGTTGCAACTTTTTAGGTCATCTTGAGGGGGATGTTGAATTAACGAAAAGGCACAATGTATTTCTAGTATTGCTATTGCTACTAAGGTAAATGCTGAAAGTGTCAAGGAAAGGTGAGGATAATTTGAACTAAAACACTATGCGTATGCAGGTTGTGAAAAGGGCGTGTCAGCAAAATCTCAGGGACGGATTAGGGTATTAACTTTAAACCATCAGGGTTTGTTGAGAGGGATGCTGAATTAACTAAAGGCACTTTATACGTACTTATGTAATTACTACTACCGCTTCGACTGAAGCTAAGGGTAGTAAGATGAAACTTTCAGGGAATTTTGAATGAGATACTGAACTTAATCAAGACGCACTATCTACATGTAGACTATCAAAAAGCTGTGCCTGAAGCATCTCAAGGAACCAGCTTAGAATTCTAAGCTAGAACTTTCAAGCCGCGTTGAACTACTCAAAAGGTACTATGTGTATGATGCAAGCTCTACTACTGCCGATGCTACCAATATCTCTGGAACAGCATAAGGTATCAAGTTGAAACTTTCAAGCTGGATTGAACTTGCCAAAATGCACTGTGTGCATGCTATTTCTACCACTACTCTTACTACTACTGATGTTGCTGGCTAGGGCTAAGTGTATTAAGGCGAAACTTCTGGGGAATGTTCAGGAGAATAATCAAATAAATAAAAACAGACTATGTGAATCCTGGCAGGGAAAGGGGAATTAGTGCGTTGAGAGGGATGTTAAACTATCTAAAGACACTAGGCACGGACCACAACTTTTACTACTCTTACTACTATTACAGCTGCTGCAATTATTACTGCTAAAGCTAAGGTTATAAGGCTCAAACTTTCAGGGAAGCTTAAAGGGGTGTTGAAGTAACAAAATTTAATTTTTCCCATTATAGCCCTAGAAAGTGCATTTTTCGTACAGCTTATTGTTTGAAAGACGGTCAGTCACAGGGCTACCCAAATAGTCCGTAGATAATTCTTCCGGAAAAAATTAATAAATTCTCCTCTGTCTTTCGGAGCGCCCACATTTCAAAACCATACTTGACCACTACAGCCTCCAATATTCTTTATTGGTTCACAGACTTATGTTCATATTCTTCCAAACTTTTCCAACTGTGAAAAAACAACCTGGGCCTTGGCCATTCTACATTTAACATCTTCACTGCTTCCACTTTCTTTACTAATAAAACTACCCAGAGAAGTGAAGCCTTCCATTTGATCAATTTTTTCGCTACCAAACCTTGCCTGCTCTCCCTCACTTATTCTCAGTCTAAGCTGATTAGTCTTCCAAACATTAGCTTTCAAGTATGTTGTAGTGTCCTGAGTATTTTTGCTTCTTTTAGTACTGTCTCTAATTTTTCCTTGCAAAATAAATCCTCCCTCACTTCCAGAGTGTCACAAACTTTTTATTCTTTTTCATATCATTTCCTGTAATTTTATCACGGTTTAGCACATTCTCAAAACGTTCTTCCCATCTCTTTTTAACTCTTTCGTTATCACTGATTGTGGCCCCATTTCTATCTTTAATTGGGACAGGTCATCACAGTTTTCTAACATTCTAAGTATTTTACTGTTATGCAGTCTTGCTGCGTCTTCTAAATCTTCAGCAATCTTATCCATGACCTCGATTTCCCACCTCCTTAATTCATGTTTTAATGCTTTCTCTATTTTCCTTGCATTCTCTTATTTTCATATTATCCTCATCTCTACTAAATCTAATGCATTTTCTCTAATATTCCTAGCTGCATTTCGAACGTTTTTCCCTAAGACACCGTCTGCCACTTCATCAACTACTTTCTTAAAATTATCCCATCTATCTTCTACATTTTTCAATTTTGGACTCTTTAGTTAGTATCAACTGTTCCTTGATATTTTCTCCCAATTCTCATCCTGTAGCTTACCAATCAAAATCCTTCAAAACATCCTCAGCTCAATATGAAATGGTCATTCAAATCACTTAAAATAATAAGTTACTCAGTCATTAGCTCCCCAGCTTATTCTCAACTTATTCTCTTTGTCTTTTTTATTAGTCAAGTTATTACTACACAAATATATTAAAAAAGAACATTAATGAAAGAAAAACTACAAAGTTTTATTGTCAGGTAATCCATGCTGCTGTAGTCGAATTACCTAGTAATTCATGGTTTCAATGGCAGCTGCCCCTTGGTTCGATAAGAAAGGGAAAATACTTTCTTGCATAGACAACATGTGGCATCTATGTTTTTTTTTGTAATTCCAATTTCTTCAGTTTTTTCTTTCTTCATTGGCAAAGGAAAATGATTTCATTGTAATTTAAAAAGAAAGTACAATATCTAATGCCTTCCGATTGCAATTTAACATGCCTGATGCCTCTCTACGAAAAGTTTGTGAAGCATAAGGGATTAGTACATAGTAGTCCTGCTTACTTTTTTATCCCATCAGGTAACTGATAAGTTCGGAAAATCAGTTCTGCAGGTGTGTCAGAATCGACCGTATTACTTTCAAGATATTGTTGAGAAATTTTGTAAAGTATAGCGTACATTAAGCATGTATAAAAACTTGATGAACAAAAATTGTTTATTCAAATTTACTTAGCAGAAAAATACATTGTTAAGAACTAGCTAGTAAAAAAATAAATTTGGTGAGGAAAAAATGTTTAGTTACCTGAAAAGTAAAATTGTTTGAGTTTAGTTTGCAGAAAAAAGTGTAATTCTAGAGATTAGTTGACAAAGAAAAAAGTTTATTAATATATAGTTAAAATATAAAAGAAACAGACAGAAATTACTAAGAAAGAAAAATTCTTGGTAAAGAATAACATTCCTATTAAATTCAGTCAGCAGTAAAAAAAAAAAATGTTGTTATAGAAATTAGCAAGAAAATTAAAACTTTGCAAAGAAGAAGAAATTGTCACAATATAGTAAGCATCAAAATGAAGTCCGAAAATAAATATCAAGAAAAAAGTTTGACAATGACAAATTTTTGTTAACATTTAGGTTGCTTAAAATTAACATGCTGGGTGTGAAATTAGTTGGCAAAAAAATTGGCGAAGTTTTTTTTTTTTTATTGAAGACTAATTAGCAGAAAAAGAATGTTGTGTTAGTAATTTTGGTGCTTGACAAGACAATCCTTATTTCTTGTAATTTCTATTTTGAAGCTTGACTTGAGTTCAACTTGACTGCGTGTTTTATTTTTGGTCCATTTTGTTTTCAATCATTTACTTACACAAACACATCTTATTTTTAATGTGAGGTTAAAAATAATAAGTTTTATTTCTAATGTGAGGTCGAAAAATTCATTTTAATTTGTGCTCATTTTTGGTTTCTTTTATTCGTTCACAGTATTTTTGTTTCGTTTTAAGTTTGACTTAAATACAAAACTTTCTCTTCCCTGACAAACTGGCTAGCAGTCTAAAATGCAAAAACTGCTTGAGAACCTTTTCCCCCAGTTCGCTCCCAATACCCAATACCTAATTTCAACTAGTTTTTTAGATGAATATTGGATTTGACTTCTATATATATGAACCGGCAATAGCTAAGACCCCGTTCTTCATCCCTATTCGTCATTGACAAATCTGATTATACGGCCTCATTGGGGTGGAAACGTGGGAGTGATAGTTCTTCCTAGCATGGGATCTGTTACTTCAATACACGTAGAAGGTGTTGTAGAACTGGGATCTCCGCTATCAATTAAATCCCAAGGAATGTTTGAAAACCATGATGGTGTCAAATATTATTACATGTGTGGCTACGGCATTCCCAGAAAGCAACGCGTCGAGGTTGATGGCAACCTTTTCGTTATACGGATGAGCCCATCTTAAATCGCAGGCATATCCTTTAATATATAATACTAAAATCTTGCTGAATAAAATGTCCATTAACACAAGCATCCATTGGCTCCAATTACCAGTATAAGCATTAAAATACTGTGCTAAGCTAAGCAATTAGTCTAAACGAACCGCCTCTTTTAGATAAAGGGAAGGAATTGCTGTAGAGTAGTTTCGAAAATTCTGCCTTGTTCTTTTTTCACAGAATGATGAAGTGTTGGGAGCTCTTGTTCACCAACGTTTGATGAGTGTAACAAAGTTTGATGACTGGAAAGCACAAAGAATAGAGGCTATGTATTTGTATAGCAGCTGGCAAATGTTTTGTATACTCTTGGTCATTTAACGTTTCTCTTCTAGTTTTGTGTTTGAATTAAGTGCATTAATGATTAATATTAGTTCTGCTTTATCAATTGGCTGCAGGCAAAGCTCATTATATACAATCAGTTTTTTTATTCTACTTTTGTTAAATTTATGATAAATAAAGTAATTTTCTTGCGAGTTGAACTAAATTTTCTAAGTTTATATCGCAACACTGTGTTTTGTTTTGGAAAGGATCAGCTGTATCAGAATAAAACTTCTTTAGAATACAAACCGTCATTTATAAAAAAAAATTACCTATAAAAGTAAAAATGGTACACGGCCATTTATGGTATTGCATCATAAGGTCAACACCATGTGAACATTTTCTCCATAAACGAACGAATTTTCCTGAAGGTAGTTTCAAAGTTAGTTATTTAACGGTATTTAGTATTGAATTGAACAGGTTTATTCAGTAAATTATTTGATTTGAATGGGAATTATAACTCTTAAACACAGAAAAATCGCAAATTTTTAGTTTTAAAAATATCATCGACTCTTCCATTTTGTATTTGTCACTTGAATTTGTAATTTTTATGTTAACTATGGGAACACACTGCCTTTTTTGCATCTTCAAAAGACGAGAAAAGCTGGCATTATGTTTATATCTTGTAAATCAGACACCAACTGTGCCAACAGAGAAAAAAAATGAAAAAAGTCCTTTTCTTGTCGATGATGCTGATTAAAATGAAGCTCACAGCCATGTTTGAGATACCATTAAAGAATTAAGAGGTAGTCGATTTGCCCTTCAGATTTTAATTTGTGCCATTTATTTTAACTTGGAAAAAGTTTTCTTTGTAATTGAACATTTTGATACCAAATCAACTAATTTTCATCCAATATTTAGTTCATTTGAATGCTTCTTAACATTTTTGAACATCGACCATCATTAAGAAAATAACAAATTTTATCAATTTACCTTCCATTTTGAGTTTAAGAACATGTCAGAATAAAATCTGACAGTTACTTAATTTGGAATTAAAGCGTATCAGGGTATTATGTTTAAAACAACCGGCAAAAGAGTTCACCATGCTATTCGAAGTCGACATAAAATACCACAAATCAAAGGATAAACATCAAAATGTAATTCTTGCCCAAATACAGCTCAGAACCGGTATTGCCACCGTTAAAGATTCCCTGTGAAATATTACTGGTTTTTGTATGGTCACAGATTCACAAGTTAGCTATGAAATGGAGGGCAGTCACAGGTTTTGGGGCTTAAGCTACAGGGTTGCCAACAAAGGGACATTTTAGTACCTTTATGACAATTTTTCTCCTTGGTTGAGAATTTGAGGTCTAAAAAGGACTTTTGGCGATTTGTTCATTCATGCATGTAAAATAAAAACCAAATGTTGATGCTATAGTCCTAAAAAAAAGAAATAAATTTCAAAAGATCAGCAAATTGATCATTAGCAACATGTTTCTCTTTGAAAGCAATCTTTTTGTGGCTTAGTTGATATGAGTATTACTTTACCTGGCATCGGACTCTGTTTATCTTTTAACACATCTTCAGTTATGAAAAAACACATACAATTTTTACCTTTTTGTTCAGAGAAGAATAATATCTTCATTAATCGAATTTTCATTTGCTATACCGAGAAAACAAAAGATCTTGCAGAATTTTGATTTTGTTCAGTCTTACAATAACTACGAAAAAGGAATTAAGTAAAGTTATGAAGAAATATCATTTCAAAGATGCACTTAAACATTTCCAATTGGGATGACAAAAAACAAAGGTAAACATTAATTGAAGCATAATTTTTGGCTCAATGACACTGCCTTTTATTTTTTATATTTTTGTTTCGAGATTTCTATTATGCAGTATCATACCAGGTAAGCCTTCCCCTAAACTTCAAATTATTGGTGCTCATGGTAATCCCTCCTATGTTTTTGACATAACTTCCACACATTAGGAGAGGGGTAGCAGAATATGGTCCAAATTGTGTATTTCTCATGCATTTTCTGTTTTTTAAATCCCTCAAGATGCACTGAAACAATTGCAAATGGGATAGTTATAATACAAATCAAAGGTAAACATTATGTAAAGCATCATCCTTGGCTCTCCAACACTACCTTATATTTTTATATTTTTGTTTGAGACTTCTATTGAACAGCATTGGAAGCAACAACTAGACCATATAAGCCCTCCCCCTGAAGTCCAGGTTATGGGTGCTCATGCTAGCCCTGGTGTGTTTTTAATATAACTTCCGCACATTAGGAGAGGGAGTAGCAGTATATCGTCCAAATTGTATATTTCTCATGCTTTTTCTGTTTCTTTATTTCACTCAACGTTGGTTCAGTTTACAGGTAACAAGTTGAAACATCGGTTACGCTTGACAAAATGTATGTAAAATCTATCATTTGGGTTGTAAATTTGCTAATTGGGAGAAGGGATTGGATGTAAAATAAGCTAAAACGTTTTAAGAATAATGTAAGTAAGTGTTTTAGGATTCGTAGAGTTTTTTTCAGAGTTCCGTAGTATTTCCTTTTCATAGCTTCAATTGTGCATGGATACCACACTAACTGATAGCTAACCGTTTAAACACAAGTTTGGGTCATTAATTGGTTATTTTTGAAGAAAGGCCGTGTTCAAAAGGGGCTAGGGGATTTGATCCCCAAATTTTTTTGCAAGACTGAAAAACGTAGCAAAATGGCACATAAAAACAGTTTTTACAAATTTCTTAAAGTTTTTCTTTTTGCCTTCCCCCCTGAACACAATTCTTTCTACGGCCCTGGTCACAAGTTTCCGACGAATTTCGCAAGTGCTTTGACACTTTTTTTCAGGTTTTAAAATTCTTAGCGGCAAAACTGTCCAAAACAAAGATTCAGGCAAATTATTTGAAAATTGGAAACGTTGTCTGCTGCAGTGGCGGTGCTGGTCTGCAGAAAGTTTTGCTTAATTGGCAAGTTCTAGAATAATTTGCTTTTCTATTTTGATCCCGAGTCTTCGAAACATCAAAAAGGTTAGAATTGTAGATGGTTAGTAGCCTATTAGCATCTGTAAATTAGGCTAAACAACTGGTTTTTGTTAGTTGTAAAAAGAAGTTACTAAAATGCACCATGAAAGTCTCTCAAATGCCACTGTTCCATCCAAGACTGTTGTATCATTCAAGAAGGCTATTGATCACAAAAAGTGGAATGAAAGCTAACTTGGGATGCTGCCTAATCTCAGTAAAGCTAAGACCCCCAGCAAGATTCTCTACAGAAGATCAACATCACCTTTTCCCACTGGTTATTATGATTTTAGGAAAAGATTCAAATTATGGAAAAATGTGCAAATACATACCCTAAAATGTATGTATGCACAAAATTGTCTACAAGTCTCTCTTTCCTTCAAATTGATTTAGGCTAACACTTTGTCAAAATAGGCTAATGGAAAATTCATTGAATATATATTTGAACACAGTTCAGGTAAAGTTTATGATAAATGTTTGCTTTTGTTCGTGTGTGTTACTGCATATAGCCTAGCAAGAGATGTGATCTGAGAATCACATATTGTTTCCTTGTCATTATTAGAGAAGTGTATCCATTTCTGGTTAACCCTCTGCCTCCATGGGGAAAGCTAAAAATAGAAAAAAGTGGGCTTGCTTACAGGTAACATTACCTTTAGAGCAAAGCACATTAGTCCATGAGCCCTGCAGGCAGCAGGGTGAGGTCTGTTTTCTATATTTATTCAACAAAGAGTGATGAAAAAACTCAAACAAGGCTTATTAAATAAATATAGAATACAGGCCTTGCCTTGCTGCCTACAGGGCTCATGGACTAATTTGCTTTGCTCTATAGGTAATGTTACCTTTAAGCAAGCCCACTTTGCACATTTTTAGTTTGCCCCATGTAGGAGGAGGGTCAACCAGAAATAGATTTACTTCTAGAATTGGCATTTCTAAGTGCTCTAAAATGGAACAAAAGTAAATATTTACCAAGTTTATTTCTAATGGATATGAATGTTATATTCAGGTTCAGGTTGTAATTCTGATTTAAAAATATGTCTATTTCCTAGCTGTCCTAATAGAATCAGAAAATCTACCCATATTGTATTATTTGGAAAGGGTGGGGAGAGAAGAGAGGAATTTCAGGCAGCACCAGAAAAGGGATCATACTACTTTTGTTTTAGTAAAATATTTCCTTTAGAAGTATTCAACAACTAAATATACATCAATCAAATAAGTAAACTCAAGATTAATTCAATATACCTCTCAATGTTCATTCCTGTTGTAGTAATCATTAAAATATATTGCTACTAATTCTATTTTTAACCTTTGAAGATGCTCTAAACTAAGTTAATGGACATTTAACCAACCAGATGCTAGGTACTAATCTGTCTTATAAGAATTTTGCAAACCTTAGCATCTTTATTTTTTCAATAAACAGATTTATTAAAATCATTTATTGATTTTTCCTATATTCAAAATTTAGTGACTTGTTTTTATAAAATGGAAGCAGTTTCAAATATTGTCTACAGGTAGTAGATGACAATATGTAGTCCAAGTTCACAAAGCTTCAATTTTTTATAAAAAGTAATTTTTTTCAGACTTTACATAGTTTTGCTGTAAGTTCATGCATCATAATGGTTCAATTGGTTTATTAACATAAGGCTATTCAATCAGGCAATTGATAAATTCATCCAGGAAAAAAGGGTATTTTTGCTGAATTTGATGTTAATAGTTCTGTTGTTTCTTCTTTTACACATTGAAAAAACAGATTTTATATGAGCTTTAATATATTTTTCTGTTTTTGCTATAAATTTGGGTTTTTGTATTGGAAAACAATGGCAAATACATTTACCTAGGGTAAAGATACAAAGAACTTATTGGTTATACTGATGTGTGTTGCAATCCTTGGCTCAAACCAAGGACTTTATGAAAAAGTCCTCATGCAAAACAGATGTATCAAAGGCAGAACTACTCACCAGTATGAGCTGTAGTATATTTTTGCTGTTTCTGCTATATATTTGCGTTTAGTATTAGAAAACAACCACAAATACATTTGCTTAGGATAAAGACACAAAGAATTTATTGGTTGTACTGATGTGTGGATGCTATCCTGGGATCAAAGACATTTTTTTCAAAAGTTCTCATGCAAAACAGATGTACCAAAAGCACAACTAGTCACCAATTTTTTTAATTGCAAATGATAGCATTAACACAATAAATTTTTAGGAAATAATCATTTTTTAATGGAGTTTCACTGCCCAGTTAGGTTAAATAAATGAAACTGTGATGAAATAGGTTACTGTGTGAACCTAAGGCTCTTTGCATCTTCCAGTTTTGTTATTTGTTGAATCTAGATGCTTTATGAAGAATTAAACTTGGTTGTCTTGTTCAAAATATCAAAATTTACTCAATAGAAATGGGGACACATCACCAGACATAAACATTTTTGTAACCTTTAATACACTGAAATGACTTAGTGTAGAATCTCTTTGCTCAGGTATATATACAGCAGACTTCTTAAAATTTGATGTTTTGTCTTAAAATTTTCAATCTTCTTGGGAGATAAGATTTATATTTCTAAATAGCTATCTTAAGCCCAGCTGGGCCAAGTTCACATAAGAATTTTTCTTCAGCTGATGCACAAACTTTTCTTAAATAAAGTACAAATATTAATTTCAGTAGTTTGAAAATTACAAATAAACATAATAGGATAAAAAAGGGATACCAATTTCATAAAAAAAATTTCTCAGTCCCCTAGCTTGTGGAGACTTTATTTTGATAAATGACTTAATGCTAGATTCACACAAGTTTGTAAATGAACAATAAATGAAATTCCTGCCCTTTCCCTCAAAATGGCATTATCTTTGGGAAATTTTACAGACATATTGCATATTTTTGCATAAGATTAGTTTATTTAATTTTCTATAACTTTTATTGCAGTCACCTTGGCATATACAAAAGTCCTAGTTCCTCAAAATAATGTTTCACTGGAACCAAAGATTAGTAGAATAGAGTATCCATCAAATAAAGTGGAATTGAAGTCATCCCATTTGTTGAAACCACACAAGGTAAATCAACAGTCTAGGTTCTGTCTTCAGCTCAAAATATTAAAAAGATAAAGAAATCTAAAGACTATCTAGCTGGTGTTATGTGTACATAAAATATGTATCTACCAAGCTTTTAGAATAAAACAGTACTGATAGGCTTTTAACTAGATATAGAAAAGGAAATATTGTGTGTCCCTGAATCTTGTATAGATCACTGTAAGATACAAAAGAATTTTTTTTTGTGAAATTCAAGGATAAACCTTTTAGCAAATAAAGTATCCACAAGCTACATGACAAATCACAAAAATTCAAATTAAAAATTACTGCAAGGCTAGTACTTTCTAGTGTATCAATAATTTAATGGACAATCACAGAGGACAAAAATTGATTTTCTAGCTATTGTGCTAGAAAAGCACTTTTTCAGCCTCAAGTTTTATGACATTGTAATGAGTTACTAGCAATGGTTACAACTGTGCTCATGACTTTTGTGTATCCATGATTTCTTATTAAATGTGTCAGAACACTTAGCTGTATTTTTTGTTAGCTTCAACTATGTGATAAGGTTG
The DNA here is from genome assembly GCF_032884065.1 of Artemia franciscana. Lineage (NCBI taxonomy): Eukaryota > Metazoa > Arthropoda > Branchiopoda > Anostraca > Artemiidae > Artemia > Artemia franciscana. Next base: position 37,346,494 of record NC_088866.1, on the reverse strand, counting down.
ATCTTCATGTTTCTTGTTTTTCATTTATTTACTATTATATTTTACTCTTACAGGATTAATACAATAATCAAGACACAGAATGCCCCTTTATGAACTAGCCCTTATAGTCAGACCCATGTTAAAGGTAAGATTTGTCAAGTGTTTGTAAATTTATCTAGCCCTTGTTTGACTATCTGTAAACTTAATATACTGAATCAAAATTATTTTGGCCAAATTGATTTTTTCAGTGCAATTTCAATGCATGGAGTGATAATAGGCAATCCTTTCAAATACTGTTACTATTTTAGGGAATATAGAGGTCCTTTGTATTGCATATTCGCCTGTTCATTAAGACAAAGTCCATCCAAGCACATGCTGTAGACTACTGTTATTTTTTAATTCTCTCTGACAATCCTTGTCATACCCAGACATTGACAAGATTCAAGGTCCAAATGTAATTTTTGATTACTGAATTTTATATTTAGGTAAAGAGGGTTTGAAGGATAATAAGAGACATCATGTCCCTTTGAAAAAGTTTTTTAAAAGAAGGGTCTTTCAATATATCTACAATCTCTTATATGGAACATGCACTTCTTTTTTTTTTCAAACGTCTTTTTTATTCACCTCAACTGACCTAGAAAGTAGAGTTTTAGACTCTTAAATACTAAAAAAAACTGCACCAGTTTTCTTTTATACTGATTATTAAGTATTCTACTGTAAATGTATGACACTTTACATTAGTCCTTGTATGTTTATAAAAAACATTCGTTTTTTTTTGCTTGGTTCTTGACCATAATTTTCAATCCTGAAGGAACTGGAATTTTGTTTTCCATTGTATGAATCACTACTTTAAAATTTAAACATAATGACTAGCTCAATCTGTTCACAGGATTCCAAATCCGCCAATTGTTGACAATTATATCTTATTTTAAGAGAGAAAAAAATGGAGTAAGCCATAGACTTGTCTCAATACAAATAGACAGTAAACTAGAATTGGACCCCCTGGGTATTGACTGGTACTGCAAGCACAAATAAATTCCTTAGGCTAAATACATAGCAAAAATAAGTAAATACATAAGGGATATCTAAATACATCTATTTAGGGGATTTTGATCTTTAGTTATTAGTTATAAGCATATCTTTTGGTTATGAGTTTTGGATATGAGGTGCTTTTTTTCTTCATCTATCATTTATAAGTGTTGCTAGGGTTGCTAATTAGCTATTTTCTTGTTTTGTGTCTATAGCAACAAGCATTATTGCCTACCGTTTGATCTATTAATAAATAAATGCAAATGGACAGAGAAAAATTCATGACACTCTTCTTAGGGTCACTGAGTAAAACAGATCATACAAATATCATGGTACTATATATTGCCTTTCATAAAAAGGCATTTCAAAAAACGCTGTTTTAAAAGCTGTTGTATTATTTCTTGAAATAACATGGTCAGGTAACACGTCTTATGATTTAATGGATCGATTTATAAAACAACTCTGTTCACCCTTTAAAACCTTTTTTTCTGACACAGTTTTAATGAATTCTTCCGTGTGGGAGAATAATGGCTGAACTGAAAGAAATCACAAAAAGATAAATTATCAAACCTTTAACAATTTGAAATGTGTTAACTAAATCTAATCTTGTTTCCATTGAATATGCTTTTTCTGATTGTGCTGCTTTTCTTGCATTTTCTTCCACTTCTCAATATTCTTGTCTTTTCTCCCTGCTTCCTAATCTCCATTTTGGCCATTTTCTGCAATTTCCATTTGCATCCTTCATTTTTTTGACTTGATGGAATTAATTATTTCTATATTCGATCTCAAGTGAGAAGACTGATTGTGTTTGTAAGTTCTACTCATACTGTGACCAAATATAACGAGGAGGTGTAAAATTTGAGTGGTAAATTTTTTTCTAACGAATTTTTTTTTCTTGATATGGAGGTCTAAAAGCAACCACAAGATTTCTCTAATGAACTTAAAAGGTTAAAAACCCTTTATTAGAGTGGCTATTACACATTTATTAGTCTTCTGCTGAGTTTAGGTCAATGTATATTGATGTTGTAGGCCACTCAATTTGATTAAGAATTGGAATTAGGACTGCATAGAATAAAAATTGAAATTTTCTTTGCAGCATCTCTTCACTTGTTCATTTTTAAAGAGATTTAGTTAGTATTTTTGAAAATCTATTTGAAAAGTAAAGAGTATACTAACATGTGCATAGTGCTTGTTATTTGAAAGGGCTTAAGAAACCCCAAAATACATGAATTGCATGAAATATATAATAAATTATAGGAATAGCTGTGACAATGCTATGATTTTGTGCAGAGAGGGGGGGGGGGGGGGGTCCAAAGGACTGTTCATTTTAATGTTGGTTCATTTTAGCTATCACTTATTCATTCAAGTGCTTTCTGTTCATTTAGGGTTTAGATTGTTATATTGATGTATCTCTGATTGTTCCAGCTTTCGATTTTGTTCTTTACTATTCTTTTAAAACTTGATTGTATGTTGCTTTTTTTCTTTTTTTTGCTGAAAAATTAGGGATACAGATTTTCAACCATACAGATTTAAAATTTTTCATTGATTCTTCTTAAATAAGGTGTAGCATGTTGAAATTTCTGCCAAATTTAATAATCTAGTGAAAGGAATATTTGCCTCAAGGTGAACATCTTAATTGCTTGAGAACTTTCAGTTTTAATACAATGCAACCTACCCAAATTTTCCAAAGCAAAGTTTTGAAAAATAAGCTTTGAATAATCTCGCTTCTTGGGTTGCATGGATCATGTTCCTTTTGGAGCACATATGCTGAGTGAAATAGCTATTTCGGAATTTCTGTCTTATGAGATGGGGGTTGCAGAGGTGCATAATGGTGAAAATGGGTACTTTCCCTCTGATTGATTTATGCCTTTAAAGGGCATTGAAAACTTGAATTTATGATGAATCGAGTTGCCTTCCGAGTTTTTATAGGCTTCCTATATGAATTAACTAGGCCAGAAAAAAAGTATATGGGGTGCTCATAAAACTTTATAATAAAGCAAGAATTAAGCTATTACTGTGTAATCTAAACGTTCTTGATTTAAACCCTTGCTTGATTTGAAATGTCTTTATATGCTGGCGTGTGCTTTTTTCGCTTTTACTCAGTTGCGTAGGCACCTTCGTGCTGTCATGTGCAATAATCTTTCTTTTATTTTTTATCAACCGACTCACCATCTCCCCACTTGCACCAACATAGAAAATTTTCATCCTCCATCATTGCGGCCTTACTTCAACCATCTAATAGCTTGTAATATGATACCGAACGCGCTCTCAGAGTCTGCACGAAGCTGCCACTCATTTGGTATCTCCAAAAAGAATGTCAAAGAATTTGTAGTTAATAATTGAGTTTTTTTTAATGGCATCCTTTGGAGTTGATATTGCTAGTTTGGGTTTGGATATTTGTTTCAGTGTGGGTTGTTTGAGTTCTATTGAATGATTTGAAATGAAGCACTACATCTCTGTATGGCTTATGATTTTAGGGACTTTCTTTTCGGTATTTTTTTTTTATTGTTGTCCCCCCTGTTCGTTCCTGACCATGGAGCCTTGCAGGAGAGACTATGTTGAGGCTATTTTTGTTGTAATGAATGGAAAAACAATTGAACTCTGACATCTTTACATATTGTCTTTTCCTTAGTCAATGATGTTATGTTTACTATGGACAGATTTTCACTGATCTATCGTTTTTATGCATATTTCTATGCTTAATATGCATATATTATTATTGGTAGCCTATGGCCTAGCATTTATTGTCAACATTTTTGGAGACAAGGAAGATGTTAATTTTTTTTTATTGGTGATTCTTTCTTTTTCTCCTTTTTTTATTTGAAGGATGAGCTCGTTAATTCTTTGAAGAGAACAGGCATGTTAGTCTTAGAAAACGGCGGACTCATCCGAAAGGTTTCATCACTTGGTGAGCTACCTTTACCACGAATATTGAAAATCCAGGAACAGAAATTCACTTCTGGAACGTAAGTTATTCTGTATTTTATGAGTAAAAGGGAAGTCAAAGGATACGGTTGATTCGAAAACTTGACTGAAGCTTCAATTCCATTAAATTTTACAAGCTCCATATTATAGATGCAAAACAAATATTTAGGCTTTGCGTCGTTGGTTGTGCGCAGAAAAATAAAAGTGACCACTACTAGCAGATCTTTACCTTGAGTTGCGTAACCATTAGTTTTTTAACACATTGAATAACGGAGATAATGTAAATGTTTAATAAGTGATGAACTTGTATTTCACCCGGAATTTCGGTTCAAAGCTGGCTCATTTTTTTGGTTCAAAGTGCTTTGGTCAAATTGCTTTTCTGCCGTTCTAACAAAAATTATTCGCTAACAACCTTAGTAACAATGGTGTTTCAGTAAGCTAATAAACCCAGCATTATTACCAATTTTACAATATTTTTTTTTTTACCAAAAAAATCTTGTAAAAATTTTGTTTGTAAAAATTTTACCACAACATTTTTTTGGTTCAATTTCGGTTCAAAGCTGGCTCATATAAAAATTAAGGCCCATAGTTTGATCACATTTTTCCTTTAAGGTCTTTTGTGCAAAAATGTTTGAACAGAGTTCGTGAATTCATTATAAAAAAATAAAAAAAACGCGAAGATACAAATATATTATATAAATACCCAAACAGATCCCAGAGTCTTCACTGACCATTTAGCAGAGAAGAAACAAAGCATGATCATATGACACATACAAAAATATAAAGAGCAATAAAAAACGAACCCATTCACCATTAGTACATATGAATACAGCGACTCTCTGCTTGCCCTTTAACAAGCACAAAAGTCTAATTAGTCCTAAAAAAAGAAAAAATTAATCAGCTTCGACAAAAAAGAAAACTAAAAAAATGTAAGATATAAAAAAAATACATAAAAAATATGTATACTTGAAATCATTATAATTTAAATTTAGCAAACATTTTCTTTAAAAAAAAATGGGACATTGGAACCCATGAATCCCTCCCTATATGAGTAGGATTTGATGAATGACCCACAGTTAAGGTCAGCTAACAGTCACTGTTTGGAGTATTCCTGAAAAACAATATGGGAATTCTCTATGGAAGCAATAAAATGAAAATGAACTTAACAACTATTTATAGAGAATGACCCACCTTCAAGAGATGAATAGAATTGTGTGTTTAAGGTACATCATTTACTTCTAAAATCATACATCACAAACCCAGATAGGCTAAATTGGTATTTTGGAGTTAAAATTGAAAAGATAACTAGAGCTACGTTTTGTCGAGGATTATGCAAAGGCGAAAGTAAAGATGGAAAAAGTAGACTTTCATGAGCAGTATAAAAAATGAAGGTAAATAGGAAAAAAGGCGTAGAAGAGAAAATGAAAAATGTTCTCACTTACCGATTATTTTCCAAACCATATGGCACCTTAACTCTGTTCTTATGTAAAATGCGGTTTTACTGATTCAAACAAGGATTGAATTATCCAAGACAAGTCCTAAGAATCATATGCATCTGTCAGGCGGACGGCATATCCAACATCTTGAACTGGGCAGCTACATTATCGATGGACAACTTATGCCTATATGGGAAAAATAAGTTATATTCAGTGATTTAATGTAAAACTCAAGTAATTCAAATTAACAAAACAACCGTCACAAATTGATTGTCGAAGACAATGAAAAGGGAATCTTTACTGTTTAGATTTATTAGGTTAGAAATAGGTCTTTGAATAAGCTAAGTTATAACTAAGTTATGTACTAGCTATTAATAAGCTAATTAACTAAGTTATTTCGTTACTGGTGTCACTTATCAATTTTTTTTTTCAAAAAAAAAACTTGTTCAAGAAAAAACTTGTTTAGCAAGGATTTTTTAGAACGTATCTGATCGAGAAGAGGAATATTTTAAGCAAAGTTCAGTAGAGGAATATTTAGTCGAATTTGCAATACCTCTTTAGGTATTGCAAAAAGGTATTTCCTTACAGAAGATTTCTGTAAAACCAATGGAAATCCTATGAAATAAAGGGAAGAAGAGAAATGAGATGATTGTACTTGGCTTTGCTGATTGGGTGATCATTTAGAAACTTCTGGGTAAGAACTGGGATGGTAGAAACTCGACCCCGCTTTAATATTTTCATCGTTCGCAATGATTTCTTTTCCATGTGGGAGGCTTTTAACTGCACTATTTTTAAATCCTTTGTGTACCGGAACCAGCAGATTTCAGTACGCTTGGATTCACAACTCGTTTATCTCTTTAACTAATCCTTTCATTTTATCTTAGTATGATGCCAAAGTCCCAATAACACAGGCTTTGTAGACAGTTTGTTTTTGGAGTGCTATTCTTGAGTGTGTACTGAAGACTAACACTCCTTATTCTGTTGCTCGCTTTTACTCTTTTCCTCTTCTGCTGTGGTAGTCCTTTTCTAATCAATCCAGCCAAAAACTGATGTTGCGCCAGTTTGTCACCACCTTTCTAGTAAAAATCAAGCATTATTTTTCTTACTGAGTTATCGACCTTTTAAAACAGCTACCTTTACAATTCCCAGAATACTGGTCATGCATTCTTTACCCTTTGCTTCGAATTCTTTCGTTCCTGTCAACTTAGCTCATGCAGCTTTTTTCGTCCTATCCTTAGTAGTGAAGGCATTTTTTAGTCCAATTGGACTAAAAAATGATTCAAAGATTTATGACCGACCATGTCAACAGGACTTGTAGGCAGTTTGCCTACTGGAAAAGTCCACTGGAATTTCAATTGAGGTTACCGAGATTTTTGGGTTGACTCATGGCGGACAATGTCCACTAGACTTGTATGCAACGATAGATATTTTCAAAAACACTTTGTGTTTTGTCTATTGTGATAGCCCAGTAGAATTGCAGCGGGGTGAACAAGATTCTTAGGTTGACTCATGACTGACTCAATGTCCACTGTATTCAATGTTGTATTTGGGCTGTATTCAATATTTAAAATATTTGCCAAATGAACAAAATCGTAAGTATTTTGAAATTCCCATATCACTAGAAGGGTTTAAGTTCATCATCTGCAAAAAACTGGACATAGGTCCCTTTTGCATATTCCTTTTTCACGAATCTGGACTTATGCCTTTTTGACACCATTTATACCTCTGTCAAGATTAAGGATAAACCCTTTTGAATCAAGAAATCGATAGATCTCTTCGAGCCATTTCGACCGGTATGCTTAACTCATTCTCGGAAAAATTGGACTTATGCCCTTTTTGCAAAACCTAATAGTTATATATGTCTGGTATTATGTAATAGTCTCAGAGGAGGAAAATAGGCTACTCCTAACATAAGAAACAATAATTCTATTGCTTGTTTTTTTTTGCTAAAAATCTTGTAGGTTTAATAAATGGTTAAACATAAATTTGCTTACATTTCGCTTGTAGTAAAAAAAAGAAAAAAAAAATCGTCGGAAAGATGAGCAGAAACACTATAGTCAGAAAAAAAAAAAAAAAAAAAAACGGAATACTTCCTCAAGAGTCTTGAACCAAATTGTAAATGTTCTCGATTTGGCAGCTGGTAAGTCCTTCTTGTATTCTTGCTACCTCAAAGAATGACTAAACACATCTTTCAAAATTAAAAATCTATATAAATTTCAATTTTGAGGCTTCTAGACAAAAAAAAGATCAGAAAAAGAAAAAAAAAGCTTTCCCTCAACACTTTGTTTGGGTATAGATATAAAAGGATGTAAAGGAATAAAAAAGGATATGACATTTAGAGTGATTTTAAAATATTTTTTAGCAGTTTGTTCACGTAGAAAACTAAAAAAAAAACATCTAAAAAGTATTTATGTTTACAGAAAAAATTATTTTTTCTTTCACGACTTCCGGCTATCATTCGTGTAACCGTTAGGCCTATTTGTAACCGTATAGCTCATCATTCATAAGTAGAGGTTTCACGTAGAGGCTATCGTAATTATCTAAAAAAAACTTCAAGCAATCAAATCTACCTCTGTTAATAAAATTCATTGCAGCATGAAGCCACCTGAGGCTACCATAGCTTTGCTGTTTGGAAATATTGTATTTCAAATATGGTCTATCATTGTAGATGGTGGAGACCATCATTTGCATCATATAGACCTTTATTATAAATAATCACCACTTTCTGTCTTGGATATGCAAGTATCATGACAGAATGGTACTTGAAAATACAACTGTCACATATTTTGAAATTTTGGAAGAAATTTGTTTAAAATTTAGCTCGTTCAGCATATATTTCTAAACATATGTAGGATACAGCTAAGCATAAGTAGGATACATATTGAAGAAACTGTAAACTAGTTACCTTCTCCTAAAGCTCCAAAAGTTAACATGTTGTTTTTTTGAAGGTAACTGAAAAAAAAAACTTTTCGCCGATATGAATTTTTAGGTAAACAGCTTCGGAGGCAATTCTGTTGTCCCTGTTTTAATGCAAATAATTTGTGTTTTTTAAGGGGAAAATCTAAATTAGTCTCAAATATCGTTTTTGAAGGTTCTGCCCACCTTTGCAATGACAAGATCAGCTGAGCTCTCAGTAAACAATTTGTTCGGTGATACATATAGGAAATTGGTGAGCTTAGATTCTCAGTTGTGTTCATTGTATTGAAGCAGTTTATTATGGTTTTTCCCCTTAAAAAAATGTTCATTTTATAATGCTTTCAACTTTTGATAGATATGTTGTGAATTAGGATAAAAATTAGATACTTTTTTTTATATTGTCTTGAAACTCCCTTTCTTATGGTTTAGGTTACTACTGTTTTTGTTTTCTTTTTTTGAATGATTCATTATCTTGAACGGCTACAAAAACAGAAAGTAACAACAGTTCCTCTAAAAAAACTTATTATGAAAAAATGAAGAAAAAGACAGTAAAGATTAGAAACAAAAGCAAAAAAAATATCTGAACAAAACAACGTTTTAAATGAATAAGTTTATCAGAATAAATTAGACTTTCTTATTTTTTTTATTCTCATCGTATAGAAACGTTCCTAATGAGACCAAGCAGACGGATATTTAAGCAGTACAGAACTCAAACTCGTCGACTCTAATTTTTTTTAAACTGGTGAGTTTTTAGCTTAAAAGTTCATAATCGTTTAAATTCATTAGTTCACATATCCGTTCTCTAAAATTATTTGAAACAAAAATGACAGAAATTATTTTTTGATACTCAACACTAAATAATGATATTTAGTCCAAAAGCTGATTTGAAAGTGTCCACCCTAAAAACAGGGTATACTCCATTCTTAAGCGCATAAACTTTTTGTAGTTTCTACTTCAGATAATTAATACCTTGCTGATATCTCACCTTTTTCAATTTTGTTTGTTTCAAGTTTTTACGTCTGTTGAATGTTTGTTTTCAAATTGATTTATTCATTTTTGCCTTTGAATAATGATAATTTATACTGAATGACATTGTCATGGATTTATAAATTATTCCGTTGCACAATGTAATATTTCTTACATATTTATATTTTAATATTTTTATTTTATAATTATAATTATATAAACATATTATAAACATATTATAATTTCAATATTAATATTTTTTACAGGTATTTTTTCTACGAGTACGATGCTCCGGTGGCTTCTTATGATGCAATATTAGACACATGCCGTAGAGATTTTGACTTTATTCGTTCCTATGTTAATCCATTGAAGGCAATTAAGCCTTTTGAATGCTCTCTAGCCGAAGAGCTATTATCCCCTCCCTACAGAAAAGAAGTTCAAAAAATGGTTGAAGTTGCCAGTACAAAAACCAGTAAAATTCAGTTGTTTAAACAGCGCAGCGGCATGGACTACTACCCGTTCCACAAATAATTTTGTTCAATTTGTTTAATATAATTTAATGTTAGTTTTTTAATTTTATTTTGTTTATTTGGCCTTATTAGACTTCGATTTTAGTGCCAACTATATGGGCTATTTCTCTACTGACAATTGTTAAAAATTACTAATTTCCTTTTGGTTCTAAGTTTCTAAAAGAAAGAAGACTTTTGTGCCACGAAATATTTGATAATGTACCGTTAACCTTGGTAAATAAACTAGATTAATGTTACTTGGGCAACGTGTACCACAGGAGCAATCTACGGTTGGTTTCGTTGAAAAAAGCGTTGTAGGAGCAACATTTTCATGTTTCTTTTAAAAGGCTGTTTGTAGGGGCCACGGACCCATTTTGTACCTCAAATAAAATAAAATAATATAAAATGAAAATAATAACGCATCTTTGATTTAATCAAGGTGTAATGTGTACTTACTTGAAACGTGGTATCGGCTGTTCAGCCAAAATAGGTGCTCACAGCCTGGGCCCTTTATCTCCAAGTAGAGCTAATTCCGCTGTACTACCACGTGAGTAGATGGAATATCGCTACCATTCTGCTAAAAATTTGGGGCTGGGAAAGGCGGGGATCTCGGTGGTATTTTATGCTCGCCTACATCTCCCAGTCATAAAATAAATGTCCTAGCATGATTTTATTTCAAACAAGGTGCAATAAGCCTATCTTTGTTGTCAGTGGGTAGGCATTGGAGGGCCTCTGTCTCTCCTGCTCTCTATTTGAAAAAAAAAAAAATGCGCGGTGTCTCTGTTCAAACTAGCTGTAAAACGCTTAACTTTCTGGTTTCTGGAAGTGTTTGGATGAAGCTGGAGGGTTCATGGATCCATATTACGCCTTCAATTACACATATTGTAAATCCTTTCAGGGTTCCGTTTCAAACTAGGTGCAACACGGATGCCTTTCTACAAAAATTGTCAGGAATAGGGATAGGGCGCGGGTTCTTTCAATGGCTTCAGTATTGTCTGATTCTCTCCCTTTGGCCAAAATATGTGGAGCCCAAAGACAATCCAATAAAATTTTTGTTAACTTACAAGTCTATACCAAAGGGTAAGCAATTTACTGTTTTTAAATCTAGGGCAAGACTAGAACATTAAAGGTTATTGCCATGACTTATTTCTTCTGTGTGTTTAAGAGAGTTGTGAAAGGTCAAACTACTTTAGCACATGCTACACCTAGAGAAAAATCAGAAAGCACTGTCGTAGTTTGTCTTACTAAAGGTACACTAAGTTGAAAACTGTGATTGTATCAATCCTTCCCCAATTTTTTAAGATCATCTGGTCATCGTGATAAACCCCGGGAAAAGAAGAAGAAAAATTTATCAAATGTATCGATTTCTGTAAAGTACTCTGCACAAATTTGAATAGATGCAAGTATTGCCTTTCTTGTGGTTATAATCCCATGAATTTTGCAAATACTCTTATAAGTAGGCCAGGTGTTAATTCTTTCGTGATACTTTTTTTTACAATTTTAACGATTACGATTTAGATTTTCTTATGAAATTTGCACAAACTCTTATCAGTAAGCCAGGTGTCAGTTCTCTCGTACGACTTGTTTTTGATTTATGTTCTACGATTTCGATAGTCGTGTTTTACAATCTGGGTAAGACACAATCTTATTATTTGGGTCAAAGACAATTAAGCCTAGTCCGAGTTCCAGATTAGACTGCCTTTTTGATATGCAGCTAACCTAATCACCTTAGGAGACTCATTGTCCTCAGGAACACAATTAATGTTCATCGTATTTAGTTGACAATTACAAGACTGAAAGAGACTTTCAGTATAAATTTTATAACTAAAGTAAATGGAGACATACAATAGACATGGCTGGGAACTGATAGTTAACGTTATTTTCGTGCAGACAGGCTTAGTAAAAGATTAGGTTTCTAACGTTTACTGCCCAGCCTATTGATTTTAAAACTCAAAACTTGTAGTTCCTAGATATCAAAATTTATTTTTTCCTAGAACCAATTCACTTAGTTTCATGAACCCGCATACCTGCCGAGGTTTCAGTCATACCAGCTGTTGCTTATTCCCGTTTGGCAACGAAGTTGAATAAAATTGACCAGACACTTGAAGCTGTCAATGCCAAGCTATCTATATACTAGCTCCACTTCCAGTAACTACCAACTCCTACTGTTCGTACCATGGAAGCTCAGGCTACTGTTGTTATCTCGATTTTGCCGAAAACCTTAGATAACCCTGCTAAATGTCGAGAGATGATTGAAAAAATTCAAGGTCATCAAGCGATCAGCAGTATGCGTCACTCACGTGACAAACTTGTTGTGACCATTGATGATATTGCTGCGGACGTTTTTTGTAAGGCTGTTCTATCAGCCTTAGCGAACTCTAAAGTGAAACTGATTGAAAAGAAATGGTATGGCCTGATGAAAGGTATTAGTGCAGACTACGATATCTCCTGCCTGACTGAGTGCACCGGGTTAACTGCTGCTACAAGACTCGGGAACTCCCGCAGTGTTAAACTTTCGTTCGGTGATCTAGCATCTAAAACGAATGCTCTAAAAAACGGTCTGACAGTTGATTATGAGCTTCTGCGTGTGTTCGAGTATCATGACCTTCTACCATGTTGTTACAAGTGTCGTGCTCCTGATCATGTTGCAGTCAATTGCAAAAGTGCAGCTGTTAAGTGCGCTCGATGCCTGGGCCCGCATGAATCGACAAAAGATTCCCCCTGAAGACTTTCGCCCAAGTGTGCTAACTGTAACGGCGATGATGTATCATTCACTCTGAGATGTCCGATATTGCGTTCTGTAGTATCTAACACTACTTCTAAATGACTGATACATCTGTCTCTCTCTGCTCCTTTAATATAAATGGAACCAAAGATAAGGGCATCTGCATTGATCACCTTCTGAGTAAGTTTGATATAGTCCCTTTTCAAGAACATTTGCTACCTGGCAATAGTATTAACTTTCTTCGCCGTAGCTCCGAGCACATTGTGTTCACAACAAATGCCTGAAAGACCCGTGGCCGTCCGTCTTGAGGTCTTGCCTGCATTATCAAGCGGCAGCTTTCTTTTTTGTCCCTTCAGTGTTATGGCTCAGATGAAAATTATTTAGCTATCAGAATCTGTGACGAGGTGATGATTGATATGCTGCACAATAAGAATACCATTGCTTCTTTCACTAGTTTTGCCAAGGCTTGTAACAAGTTAGAAAATCTGGTATCGAAAAGCTAGGTTTGGGTTGGATGCTTATTGGTGATCTAAACTGTGACATAACTATTGTTTCTCGTCGATCTGAGTCTCTACTTGAGTGTATCCCACCCGGTTTCCGTATTCTAACCAAAGACTTACCTTTCACCAATATTCATACCAGTGGCTCCCGATCAAACCTTGATCATTGTCTCTGCTATGCTGCTGTTACCGCTTCAACTATACATGTCGACGAGGACGAGAGAGGTTATGAACACATGCCCCTTTCTCTAACTGTGTGCATCACCTCTAAACTAGTCGTAAGTGCTCCTCAATCCCGGGTAGAAATTGGTACGAACGGCGTAACTGGAACCATGCTAATTGACCGATTTACCTAGCTAGCCGGTTAGTACGATTTAGCTTGCTAGCCGGCTAAGTACGATCCACATTTCTTATAATCTTCTTTGTTGTGGAGGTCAGTTCCTAACGAGTGTGTGCAGTGTCGGACCCGGAAACCGATGTGGAACTTCGATCCTAATTTGAAAAAAGTGAAAAATCAAGCTAAGCTTTGGTTGCGTATTAGGGTAGCGTGTGGGCGTCCTTCGTGTGGTAATGTGTTTGAAATTAAGCGCGAAACGAAAGCCGCTTACAAGCGACATATACGTTCTTTTCGTGAATCGGCCACATGTTTCCCGAAAAGTTCAAAGGATTGGGAACGGGTGATAAACTCCTCTAAGTTTGATGAAAGTAATGTTAATATTCCACAGTCCTCTTGGATTCAGCATTATTCGAATGTAATTTACCGTGTAAATTTTGCTGTACATTGCCGCTACAGCTTCTTTCTATGTGTCTTTCTGCCAAAGTGAAATAAAAGCATGTACCTCCTTTGTCTGTTGCAGATATTATTATTTTGATCAGGCGGCTGAAATCATGTTCGGTCGGTATTGATGGCATTTATGTAAAGATTCCCCGGATTTGATAAGTCATTTGCAGTTACTGTGTTAAATGTTCCTTTGTTCTTTACTAATGACTGACAGTTTTCTTTGTGGGACTGTAACTTTAGTTTTGAAAAGAGGGAAATATCCTAATAAATGTGATTCATACAGGTCAATAACTGTTATATAAGCAAAGTTTTTGAGTATGTACTTCTCCCGTCTATTATTGATTTTCTTAATTATGATACCAATCAGTTTGGATTCAAAAAGGGAATTAAATGCCAGCATGCACGTAGGGCGCTAGCTGTTCTCCTCAAAGACGCGCATACTAAAGGTCAGTCATTACATATTTATGCATTGGACATTTCTAAAGCATTTGACACTGTTTTCCATTCACAAACTTTTCTGTCAATTATTAAAAAAAAAATACTTGCTGTTTCACCTTAAATGGACTATGCCTCGTGGCTCTGACAATAGTTTTCTTTTTATTTTTTATTGAACAAGTTTAATCTACTCCAAGCATAAAGTAATTTTATTTCTAGTACTATTTACAACACTCAACGGGGCAGGGCAAATCAATTTGTAGAATAGATAGTAAAAATAGTGTTTTATAGTCTCAGAGTTAAAGATTCGGAATTATTTTGCGTATATGTTGAGGTCAACCTCCAGTTATCCCCCATTAGGCAGATACGACTTTGTAGATATCACCTTTGATAGATCTTTGATACTTCTGAAAATCTTGAGTTCAATAAGGGTGCCCTTTTTTATGTATCCCAAGTGTGAATTAACGCTGTTTGTCGATTTTGCAGATTTTTTTGCTCTAGAAAGCTATTTGATCACTCGATAAGACGATTGAATAAATTCAATATTTGAATTGTAAAAAAGGCACTCTCAAGCAAGTGCAAAAATAAGATTTGTTATTGCAAGGACGGAGCTAACAACGGGGGTCTTTTGATTCAATTTATTTTTTATGCTTTCGGGTTTTCTTGTGGAAAGTCTAAAAGTAATTCCAATGTAGTGATTTGTTCTTTAGATCAATATAATAAAATGATGTGTTATTATTTTCATTTAAAATGCACTAATAGATCTTTCAACCCCACAAGACTTAGGTTTCATCCAAACATGTATGCAAGACTTCTTTTTACGGACGGGGGGGGAGGGGGGTAATTAGAAAAGTATAAAATAGTGTAAGTGTAAGACAAATTCTTGAGAATTGTGAAAAGATTTGATTTTATAGGAAAGTATTCCTAAAGGCTCTACTGCGTACGTCTGATGTTAATTAAATAATGATGATACAAGAAAATCAAGAATATTAGGTTGATAGAATAATCTCGTTTTTATGGCACTTGGTATTAACCAAGTGACATAGAGCAATCGTAAATTCTGTCGGTCTGTCTGTCGGTCCCAGTTTTGCTACTTCAGGCACTTCCAGGTAATCTAGGACGATGAAATTTGGCAGGTGTATCAGGGACCGGACCAGATTAAATTAGAAATTGCCATTTTCCCGATTTGAACATCTGGGGGGAGTGGGGGCTGGCTAATTCGAAAAAAATAGAAAAAAGAAATATTTTTAACTTACGAACGATTGATCAGATCTTAATGAAATTTGATGTTTGGAAAAATATCGTGTCTCAGAGCTCTTATTTTAAATCGAAACCGAATCTGGTGACATTGGGGGGCGGGAATTGGGAGGGGGAAATCTAAAATCTCGGAAAACACTTAGAGTAGAGGGATCGGGATGAAACTTGGTGGAAAAAATAAGCACAAGTCCTAGATACATGATTGACATAACCTTGAACGGATCCGCTCTCTTTGTGGTAGTTGGGGGGGAATTCTGAAAATTAAAAAAATGAGGTATTTTTAACTTACGAACGGGTGATCGGATCTCAATGAAATTTGATATTTAGAAGGATATCGTGTCTCAAAGCTCTCATTTTAAATCCTGACCGTATCTGGTGACATTGGGGGAGTTTGGGGTGGGGGAATCCTAAAATCATGGAAAACGCTTAGAGTAGAGGGATCGGGATGAAACTTGGTGGGAAAAATAAGCAGAAGTCTTTGATACGTGATTGACATAATTGGAATGTATCCGATCTATTGGGGGGGGGGTTTAATTCTGAAACATTAGAAAAAATGACGTATTTTTAACTTACGAAGGAGTGATCGGATCTTCATAAAACTTCATATTTAGAAGGACCTCGTAACTCAGATCTCTTATTTTAAATCACGACCGGATCCAGTTTTATTGGGGGAGTTAGTGGGGACCAGAAATCTTTGAAAACGCTTAGAGTGGAAAGATGAGGATGAAACTTGGTGGGAAGAATAAGCACAAGTCCTAGATACGTGATTTTTTTATAACAAAACGGTCTCTGAAGAGAGTGGACTGAATATGCTCTCTCTGGGGCAGTTGGAAGGGGTGTTAATTCGGAAAAATTAGATTACTTAAGGCATTTTTAACTTAAGAACGGGTGACCGGATCTTAATGAAATTTAACAATTAGGAGAAACCCATGTCTTAAAGCTCTGATTTTAAATCCCGACCAGATCTGGTGACATTGGGGGAAGTTGGAGGGGGGAAACCGGAAATCTTGGAAAACGCTTAGAATGGAGAGATCGGGATGAAACTTGGTGGGTAGAATAAGCAAATGTCGTATACACGTGATTGACGTAACCGGAATAGATCCACTCTCTTTGGGGGAGTTAGAGGGGTCCAGTGCTTTGGCGAGCTCGGTGCCTCTGGACGTCCTAGGACGATGAAAATTGGTAAACGTGCCAGGGACCTGTAAAAATTGACTTGTTAAGGTCGTTTTCCCCGAGTCGACCATTTCGGGGCTGAAGGGAGAGGAAAAATTAGAAAAAAATGAGGCATTTTTCAATTCAGTGGGCGATCGAATCTTAATAAATTTTGGTATTTAGAAGGACCTCGTGTCTCAGAGCTCTTATTCTAAATCCCGACTGGCATTAAGCCTCCGATTTTCCTTTTAAATCAATCTATTGATTCTTAGAATATTGTAAGAGCTCATACCATATGAGCTCTTGGCTCTTGACTCTTCCGACCTCGTCACAAGTGCCATATGAGCTCTTGTTTGTTTTAGAGCAAGGCACCAAGTATAGAAGGAGTTGTCGTAGAAACTTTGAAAGAGGCTTACTCGATTTCATTTTACAAGCGCCTAGTGCTCTTTTCAATAGTCAAAAGT
Source organism: Artemia franciscana (assembly GCF_032884065.1). Taxonomy (NCBI): domain Eukaryota; kingdom Metazoa; phylum Arthropoda; class Branchiopoda; order Anostraca; family Artemiidae; genus Artemia; species Artemia franciscana. The sequence continues at coordinate 37,329,420 of NC_088866.1, read as the reverse complement.
AATTGGAGGGCGATCCTAACACCCCCCTCTGCGCCCATCATCTCCCCAAACACATCTAATAAAATTTCGAAATAACCATTTTATCGAGCGTAGTTGAAAGGTCCAATAATAATGTATTTAAAGATGACAACACCCTCCCACAACTCTCTGGGCAAGGGTTGTAAGTAATGCCCCAGTGACATATATGGTTTAAATATAAAAGGTGGTCTTGGGAGGGGATCATTGGATTAGAAATGCGAAGTTCTAGTGGCCAATTTAAGAACGGTGACCCGTTCTTAACTTAAAATACCTCAGTTTTTCTAATTTTTCCAAATTAACAACCCCCAGCTCCCCTAAAGAAAACGGATCCTCCAATTATGTCAATCACGTATGTTATGAATATCTAATTTTTTCCACTTTTTCCACTCCCTTCAGCCCCCCAGATGGTCTAATCGGGGAAAACAACTTTATCAAGTCAATTTGTGCAGTTCCCGGACACGCCTGCCAATTTCCATCGTCCTAGCACATCCAAGAGCACCAAACTCACCAAAACACTGAACCCCACCCCCTAACTCCCCCAAAGAGAGTGGATCCAGTACGGTTACGTCAATCACATATCTACGACATTTGCTTGTTCTACCCACCAAGTTTCATCCCGATTTGTCTACTCTAAGCGTTTTCCAAGATTTCCGATTTCCCCCTCCAACTCCCCTCAATTTCAAAAGATCTGGTCGGGATTGAAATAAGAGCTCTAATGCATGGGTTCCTTCTAAATATAAAATTTCATTAAGATCCGGTCACCTGTTCTTAAGTTAAAAATTCCTCAATGTTTTTAATTTTTTTCAAATCAACACCCCCCCCCCTCCCAGCTCCTCCAAAGTGAACAGATCCGTTTCAATTATGTCAATCACATATCTTTAACTGGTGCTTATTCTTCCCATCAAGTTTCATCCCGATCTCTCCACTCTAAGTGATTTCCAAGATTTCTGTTTCCCCCTCCAACCCCCATGTCCCCGGATCCGATTCAAATTGAAAATGGAGCATCTGAGACATAATATCCTTCTATATATCAAGTTTCATTAAGATCCGATCACCCACTCGTAAGTTAAAGATACCTCAATTTTCACGCTTTCCAAGAATTCCGGTTTCCCCCTCCAACTCCCCTCGATGTCATCGGATCTGGTCGGGATTTAAAATAAGAGCTCAAAAGTACAAGATCCTTTTAAATATCAATTTCATTAAGATCCGATCACCCGTTCGTAAGTTACAAATACCTCATTTTTTTAATTATTCCGAATTACCCCCCCCCCCAACTCCACCAAAGAGGGCGGATCCAGTCTGGTTATGTCAGTCACGTGTATTGGACATGTTTTTATTCCTTCCACCAAGTTTCACCCTAATCTCTCCCCTTTTAGTGTTGAAGATAAGAGCTTTGAAACACGATATCCTTCCAAATATCAAATTTCATTATGATCCCATGACCCGTCCGTAAGTTAAAAATACTTCGTTTTTTCTATTTTTTTCCGAACTAACAGCCCCCCCCCCCAGATGGTCAAATCAGGAAAACGACTATTTCTAATTTAATCTGGTCCTGTCCCTGATGCGCCTGCCAAATTTCATCGTCCTAGCTTATCTGGAAGTGCCTAAAGCAGCAAAACCGGGACCGACAGACCGACAGAATTTACGTTCACTATATGTCATTTGGTAGATACCAAGTGCCATAAAACCTGAATTTTAATACCAATAGTTACATAAAAAGAATCGCATTGTAATGCTAATTTCAAATATATAATTTTCATCAGGTTTAGTCTTACCCATGAAAAGCTACGAGCCTGAGAGAATTTGACTTATTTTAGAAAATAGGGGTAAACCCCCCGTAAAAGTCATAGAATCTTAACTGAAATCACATCATCTGATTCAGTGTATCAGAGAACCCTACTCTAGAAGTTTCAAGCTACTATCTATAAAAATGTGGAATTTTGTATTTTTTGCCGGAAGACAGTTCACGGATCCGTTATTTTTTTTTTTCAGGGGTGGTCATATCGACCCAGTGGCCCTAGAATGTCACGAGAGGGCTCATTCTAACCAAAATTAAAAGTTATTGTGCCCTTTTAAAGTGACCAAAAATTGGAGGGCACCTTTTTCCCACGCACATTTTTTCCCTAAAGTCACCGGATGAAAATTTTGAGATAGCCATTCTGTTCAACTTAGTCGAAAACCTAATAAATATGTCTTAGGGGACGACTTAATCCCCCATAGTCCACGAGGGAGTCTGCAAGTTACAGACTTGGACCATTGTTTACATATAGTAATGGTTAATATGAAGTGAACAGACGTTTTCAGGGGGACTTTTTCGTGTTGGGGTGGGGTGGGTTGGGGGGACTTGATTACGTAAGAGGATCTTTCTACTGACGAATTCATCATGAGGGAAGAGAATTTCCATGTAGGGGGCGCTGGATTTTATAGCATTATTAAAAAAATTAAACAATGAGAATATAAATAAGAAATTATTTTTTTAACTGGAAGCAATGAGTAGTATTAAAACTTAAAACGATTATAAAGTATTACGCATACAAGGGGTTTTGTCTCCTCCACAATACCTTGCTCCTTATGCTAAAGTATTTTTAGTAATTTCACCGCCCCATATGCCAACCTCCCCATAGTCCTCAGGTTAAGGGGCTGTTAGTTAGGCAATGTGTTCATTGTTTATATGTAGATTTGTTATTTAGAAAGATATACACGTTTGAACTTTATTTTCCAAAAAGACGAAGGGAATTCACGTCAGCCTTTCAGAGAATGTTGAGGGGAGTGTTTGACTTAGTCAAAACACGTTATGTGTATACGGATTGTCAAAGAGTGTAACTCGTGAATGACTGTGTATGCTCATTTGAAACTTCCAAGAAATGATAAGGGAGATGAAACTGTAAAAAAGGAATGATCAATGTCCTAATGTACTAATGCACTATATACTAATGTAATTTGTACTAATGCACTATGTACTAATGTATTATGCTATATTAGCAGCACTATATTACCCCTCCTCGATACCCTACGCTTTACGCTACAGTTTGACTGTTTGTCCCATTATTTTTCCAGAACGACTCTTAAATACAAGGGCAGTTTAATTAAAATGAGAGATTTTTTAATTGCTAAAAAAATTGGGTGTGGGGAGTGGGGTGTTCTGAGAGGGAGTCCTTCAGATGCGGAGTGGTTTCTGTTCGTGTTTGGTTTTGGTGTTGCTCCTTACTTTAGGTTAAGGGACTTGTTTTTTATTTATTTGATGAATCAAAAGAATCTAATCTATAATGATTCCAATGAAATGAGTTTCATTATGCTTTGATTCAGCAAATTGGAGAACTCCATTACCGACTGACTGCAAAATATAGACGACAAGGATTAGAGCTTGTGTGTGAAAAGGGAAATCATAAAATACATAATCCGCCCATTGAAAAAAAATTATTTAACGGTAGCCTTTAAAGACAGTTCCTTGCACCGCGCGGGATTGAACCCGAGAACTCTCGCACACGGAAACTCGGCTTTTTCCACTACGCTGGTACAAGGTGACAATATTTCGTCATTCTGGGATATTATAATGTAAACTTTGTAAATATAGTGTAAATATGTATGATTTTGCTCTTGTATTTAGTGAAGTTACCAGTCCTGGTTTATTTTGCTTGTCACCTGTCTTAACGCATTAAGCAAGTAAAAAGAAGTTGACCTATCCATAAATTAACTCTAGTGGGGAGGGGCTAGGAAGCTAAGATGAAAAAAGTTGTCATGGAGGGAATTTTCTTGCCTTTCTTTTTTTTTTTTTTTTCAACTGTGCTGGGATTGGTAGTCCTCCAATCAAGGTTAATAGTTTCTTAGACCACAGTGCCCTCCTTTTAATGCATTAATTTTGAAAAAAGAAGTTTCCTAAAGAAAAGTAAAGGCCATATTAAACTTAATATAAGAAAAAATAGAAACCTACAATAACTAAAATTCAAAGCAAAAAGAAATTAGCAAACAAACAAACAATAGTTACTAATATAAATGATTGAATAAATCTTAAAACGAGTGAAACTTCAATTGAATATGTAAATCCAGCTAGAAATGAACAAAAATCTTTACAAAAAAGAGTTTGGGTTTTGCCTCTTTCTTTCACTGTAAAAGTCTAAAACCTATTGCGACATTGGCCTTTATTGAAACTACATGTGTGTTGAACAGTTTTGAAAAGTAAAAATAAAATTAAACTGAATGTTTGATTAATTGTTGAAAGATCATCAGTTCAAGATTTTATTTCACTGCAATTTTATTGTCATTTTCAATGCTGCAATAACAGGAAAACAAAATATTTGTAATATAATTCGTTTTCAGTGAAGCACCAATGACGTAGTATGATTTAGACTTTTAAAGTTTGGTAAGGGGTTAGTATCCAAACTCTTGTTTGTAGTGAAGGTATTTTTGTCTTCAACAGTTTTGGAAAGAAATAATAAAATCAAACTAAATATTTATATATAATGATGTTAACTGCTGAAAGATCATCAGTTCAAAACTTAATTTTACTGTAACTTCTAGGTTTATTTTCAATGTTGTAATAAGTACAAAAGGGACTAATTTGTACTATAATTTGTTTTCAGTAAAGCGCAAATGAAGTAGTAGGTTTTAGACTTTCACAGTGAAAGAAGCCATGATTTTTGAATTTAAACAAAATGGGAATAGTTGTGGGAAAAGTCAAACTCATGGCCAATTGTAGAAAAAAGCCAAGACAGATTGTCCAATTAAGTGGGCAGCCCAGTCAAGGTTAATTTTACCCCCCCCCCCCTTTGATTGCCGTTGTTACTGTCTCCCATTTATGCTACACCTCTCCGTGCATGCATGTCCCTCAATAATGCCGAACTAGAGTCAACCTGTTGGAGGTTCTCCCTGGGGAACACACGCAGGTTGACTACGGGTTGACTACTTGAATATTTTCCTCTTATGCGTGTCACTCCACAATGCTGAACTAGAGTCAACCTCTCATGCTAATTCACACTGGGATCAATCTGTTGAGGTTCTATCAGGCTAATTCACGGTGGGGGAAGCAATATATTGACAAATTTGGCAATCTATTTACAACTGATTACCGCCAAAGAAATGAATATGAATGGAAATAAGAGTTCAATTCAAAGCCTACAAGGGGGCCTCCTGCAATCTGCCTCGACTCTTATGCTAGTCAACTTGCAATTATAAACCAAGGGATTTGGGCCAGAAAAAAAAAGTCAAATGTCTATAATTGACAACAAAATGTGCACTTTAATTAATTAAAATTATAAATTTGCAACCGGGACCAATTTTTTGGTCACTTAAAACGGGCACTATAACTTTTAATTTCCGTTAGAATGGGGCCTCTTGCGACATCCTAGAACCTGTGGGTTGATACGATAACCCCCGAAAAAAAATTAACACGCATCCGTGATCTGTCTTCTGGCAAAAATACAAAATTCAACATTTTTGTATAAAGGAGCTTGAAACTTCTGCAGTAGAGATCTCTGATACACTGAATCTAATGGTGTGATTTTAGTTAAAATATATCTGATGGTGTGATTTTATAAATATAAACAAAGAAAGGCAAGATAATTCCCTCCATAACAACGTTTTTCATCTTAGCTTCCTAGCCCCTCCCTACTAGAGTTAATTTATGGATAGGCCCACTTCTTTTTACTCGCTTAATGCGGTACAAAGGTGATAAGCAAAATAAACCAGGTCTGATGATTTCACTAAATATAAGTGCAAAATCATACATTTTTGCACTATATTTACAAAAGTTTACATCATAATGTCCCAGAATGACGAAATACTCATCTTGTACCAGCGTAGTGGATTCGTTTTTGAGAGTTCTCTAGTTCAATCTCGCACGGTGCAAGGAAGTCTATTTCTAAATATTCCTTACTAATTTTTTTTTTCCAATGGGCGGATTATGTATTTTATACTTTCCCTTTTTACACACAAGCTCAAGTCTATGTTATTTTATTTACAGTAAGTCGGTAGTGGAGTTCTCCAATTCGCTGAATCAGAGCATAATGAAACTCATATCATTGGAATCATTATAGAGTCGATTCTTCTGATTCATTAAATGAAAAAAACAAGTCTCTTAATCTAAAGTTAGGAGTAACACCAAAACCCAAAACGAACAGAAACCACTTTGCATGTGAAGGAACTGCCCCCCTCGAACACCCCACACCCAATTTTTTTTAGCAATTAAAAAACTCATTTTAATTAAACAGTCAAACTGTCGCGTAAAGCGTAAGGTATTGAGGAGGGGTATTATGCTGCTACTAATGTAGCATAATGCATTAGTACATAGTACATTAGTACATTGATCATTATTTTTTCACAGTTTCATCTCCCTTATCATTTCTTGGAAGTTTTAAATCAATACACACAGTCATTCATGAGTTACACCCTTTGACAATCCGTACACACATAACGTGTTTTGATTTAGTCGAGCACTCCCCTCGACATTTTCTGAAAGGCTCACGTGAATTCCCTTCGTCTTTTTGGAAAATAAAGTTCAAACGTGTATATCTTTTGAAATAACAAATACTATATATAAACACTGAAAGTGTAGTTTCTTGGGAAAGGGCTGCAAAATGTATATATACAGTTCATGAAGAACTCTGGGTTCATTGTTCCCATTTATTAGAAAGGTAGACATATCATACCTTTTGAATTAGAGTCCTTAGATATCCTTAGGACTGAAGGGCTCGAAATTAGATGCTTGGACTGTTGCCCCTTCCAACTCCTCCACCTTGCAAAGTCGTAAAATGAGTAAATTTCATAATAATCTGATGTTCCTTTGGTCAGTTGTACATAGTTGTAATCTCATACTCCACTTTTCTCCTTTTTTTTTATTATACCTAAAAGTAGTATATAGATAAATTGTAACAGAAAGACGGACATGCTACATTTGTGCAATTCAAGATCACTCAAATGTTTCCAATCCCTATATTAGAAAGGTCCTAAGTGCTGCCTTTGGGCTACTTCTCCCTCCATACCTCTCACTTCTGAGCTCGAAATCATAGGTATACTTCAACTCTTTTCTTTCTGGGCTCTCCAAATCCCATTAACCCAAAACATTATTTTAGGGTTTTAAAGCTTGCTTATTATAACGCTGTACTTCCTTTGGCTCATGATCATTCTGGGAGACTTTAATCAATATTGCTTACGCTCCGATCCGATTGCTTACCCCCTTAGTTCAAAAGAGAGTTCGCTCCGTCTTCAGCCCTTTTTGGTCCATATTGCGTGCACTCTGTGCACGCAATGAAACCCTGTTTTGGGTTTCGTTTATTCTTTAATATTAATTTCTTGTCTTTTTGTGTTTGAGTTATTGTAGGTTTCTATTTTATCTAATCTCAAGTTCAATATGGCCCAGGGGCTGATCTTGTAAAATCTTGGGTTGGAGAATGTGACAAGGACGCCAATGTGCAAAATCTTGGCGGGGGGGAGGGCAATGTGACAAAGGGGCAAATAATTGACCAAATTGACAAATTCTTTTTAATAAAGAGTGAAAAAAGGGAAAGAGGGCGCAATAAAAAATCTATTGGGGGCCTAGCCCCCCTCCTGGATATGCCAGTGATATGACCTTCACTTTAAAAAAAAATTTCGGGAGATTTTTTAAATTAATTTCTGTTTGCTTTTTATTGCCAAAGTTTCAAGTTTTTCAAAATTTCCTATTTCAAAATGGTTTTTTATTCCAAAATAGATTAACAGCTTTTGTACAACTATTAAAATTAAACTAAATATTTGATGTATAATAATATTAATTGCCGAAGGTTCACCAGATCAAGATTTTGTATTGCTCAGCGCCGAATTTAAAACTTTGGCGCTTCTAGGCCCAAGCGTTTTTGCCGCTCCATTTTTTTCAAGATTGTCGGGAAAATCCCCAAAACTTCCCCAAAACCCAAACTGGGGATAGTGAAAACCGCATGGCCCATTGGGCCTATTGGTAAATCCTGGCCTGATTCACTGCAATTTTCAGTTTATTTTCAATGATGTAATAATTACAGCAGAAAATACTTGTAATATGATTCATTTTTTTTAAAGCGCCACACGCGCAGAAGATCTTATGCTTTTATTATTTGGGAAATAGGCAGTAGCCAAACTCTTCTTTTTTGTGAAGAATATAGGTGCCCTGAACAGTTTTGGAAAGAGTAAATAAAATTAAACTGAATTCCTATGACTTTTGGATTAAAATATCGCTAATAAGTTCTTTTGGGTTGGGGGTTTGGCCATGGAGGGAGGGCCAGGGGTCCGCTTCCATAATTTGTCATTGAAACTGATTTTTAAGGGGAATAGGTATCGAGCCATGGAGGACCAGGGGTCAGCTCCCATAAGTTTTGGAATAAAATATTGTTAATATTATATATATATATATATATATATATATATATATATATATATATATATATATATATATATATATATATATATATATATATATATATTTTGGGGGGACGGGCCATGGAGGGCCAGGGGCGAGTTCCCATATTTTTTGGAACAAAGTATCGTTAATGCTTTATTTTTTTTTTTTGGGGGGGGGCTTGGGCCATGCAGAAAGGGCAAGGAATAAGATTCCTTAAGTTTTGGAATTAAATATCATCAATAAGTTTTTGATTGGGGGTAGGGGTTTTCTGATTTTTATAATATTCTAAAAACCTTCAAATGAAATCTCATATACCCTCAGGGCGTAATATACAACACTTGGCCCCAAGGTCTGAAGGGCTGTGTGACCCTGGAGGCTTTGTTTCCTGATCTCTTGACTTATTTTAACAAGATGGCTATCTAAAAAGTTTGATTGGATGGATTCTGTGTAAAGAGGGCAGGGGGCTAGTTGCCCTCCAGTCCCTCGTGACTCTTAAAAAGTGAACTAAAATTGTCAATTTTCAATAGTGTGAGCCCCCCCCCACGAAACTCATACGAGTTTTACTTCCATAAAAACCTTATATGCGCTGGGGCATAATTGGCAACACTTGTTCCAGGGTCCAGAGCGGTTGGGTAAACCTCGGAGTTTTTACTATATGGTCTTTGGTCTATATTTGATAAAATAAATATCTAAAAAATTTGATCAGACGCATTTGGGGAAAAGAGGTTGGGGGGAGGGGCTAGTTGTCATCGGGTCACTTTCGAATTACAAAAAGAGGACTGGCACTTTCAATTTCTTGTCATTTGAATCCCCTTCGAAGTTTGCCTTTTCCATAAAAACCTTATATACCCTTATGACATCAGTTACAACCATTCCCATAGGCTCTAGTAGGGGTTCTCTGACCCCAAATTTTTTGTTATCTCATAGCTGGACTATTTCAAACAAAATTGGCTATCTCAAAATTTTTGATTGAATGCATTTGGGGAAAAAAGCCTGTGTTAGAGAGCGGGAGGAGGTAGGTGCCCTCTGATCACTTTTGACTCTTAAAAGGTAACTAGAACTTTCGATTTTCAATACAATAAGCCACCTCTGAAGTTAATATGACCATCTCTTATGCAAAAACCTCATATGTCCCCAGGGAGTAACTTACAACACTTACCTCCGGGGAGTTGCGTCGACCCTGGAGTTTTTTTTTTTTTTTATTTGATCTTTGAGCTACTTTGAATAAAATGGCCATGTCAAAATTTTTATCAGATGCATTTGAGGAAAAAAGAGCCTTGTGGGTGCTAGTTGCCTTCCAATTACCTTCAACTCTAAAAAGAACACTAGAAATTTCAATTTACAATCGAATGAGTCCCCTCCGAATTTTTTACTACCATCCTTTCCATAAAAACCTCATATTCCCCAGGGGCATAATTTACAACACTTGCCTGATGCTTGAACTGTTTTTAACAAAATGTAAAAACTTTTATTGGATAAGTTTGGGGAAAAACGTCGTGGGGGTTGGGGGGCTAGTCGCCCTCTTATCTTTTTTTACTCTCCAAAAGTGAACTAGAACTTTCAATTTCCAATCAAAGGAGCCGCCTCTGAGGTCTATATGAGCATCCCTTTCATAAGAACCATATATGCCCCAGGGTATAACTTACAACGCCTGCCCCTGGGCCCTGGGGAGTTGTGCTGATCTCAGAATTTTGATATCTGATCTTTGAACTATTTAAAAAAGATCACCACATGTATTTGAGAAAAAACAACATGGGGAGGCTAGCTGCCCTCCCATCACTTTTGAATCTTAAAAAGGGCACTATAACTCCCGATTTCCAATCAAATGAGTCCCTTCCGAAGTTTATACAACCACCCCTTCCATATAAAGTGCCTCTGGAATAAAATGAAACATTAGAGCCTTATGGTCTTAGGGTTGATGGGGGAGGCTAATTGCCGTCGGATCACTTTTGACTTTTGAAAAGGGTACTAGAACTTTCAGTTTCTAATCGTTTGAGTCCCTTCCGGAGTTTGTACGACCACTTCTTCCACAAAAAATCTTATATACCACTGTGGGACAATTTACAACCCTTCCATAGGCTTTGGTAAGACTTTGTTCACCCCCAAGTTTTTGTCATCTGTTCGTTGGATTATTTTAAACAAAACTACTGTCTCAAAATTTCGATCGGATGCATTTCCGAAAAAGAGGGTTTGGAGGGGGGGGGTAGATGCCCTCCGATCACTTTTGATGACTTAAAAAGGTAACTAGAACTTTCAGTTTCCAGTTCTTGCATGATTTATCCCTTTCCTAATATTCTTCTAATATGTTTCTCTGACGCTCAATCCTAATGAAATAAACCAAAGTAAGATAAATATATAATACTTTAGAAACAAATTTGGGCTATATATTTGCACATTAAAGGAGTGGGGATTAAGTATAGCGGGTCTGCATGCCTAATGCGTTAGATACAATTAATCTGCATATTATGTAGTAAGAATTGTTTTCCAACTTCACACTGTCCAAATACTTTAGCCCCCCCCCTTAATGTGCAGATATATAGCCCAAGTTCCGTCATTTCTCTTTGTCTTATATCAAGCTAAGCTGAAAGAAAAAAAATGGTTCTAAAATGCGTCAATGGATGAACAACTTGAGCGGTAGGTGGTTTGTCATAGAAGTACCCAATTTCCAATTAAATGAGCCATCTGTGAAGTTCATACGACCATGCCTTATATAAAACCTTACATGGGCATAGCTTATAACACTTTTTTCTGGGCTCTGGAGGGTTGTCTCGACCCCGGAGTTTTGCTATTTGATTTTTAATTTATTTCTAACAAAATAGCTATCTCAAAACTTTGATTGTATGCATTTAGAGAAAAAGGGCCCTGGGGGGAGGTCTAGTTACCCTCTGATAACTTTTGACTCAGTAAATTCTGATTTACAATAGAACGAGCATTTTCCGAAGTTAATACGACCACCCCTTCCATAAAAATCTTATATGCCCCCAGGGCACATTTTACAGTACTTGCCCCCGGATTCTGGGGGTAGTTTCATCGCTGGAGTTTTTGTTGTATTATTTTTGGTTTATTTTGAAGAAAATGGCTACATAAAAAGTTTGACCGGACGCATTCGGGTAAAAGAAGACTGGGAGGGGGGGGCAGGCTTTTTGCCGTTGGATTACTTTTAAGTCTTAAAGGGGGAATTAGAACTTTTAATCTCATAATTTGAGTCCCCTCCAAAGTTTATAAAACCACCTCTTCTATAAAAACCTTATATGTCCCCGTGACATAAGTTATAACCCTTCCCCGTGCCTTATGGTCTATAGGGGGTAGGTTGATAACGAAGTTTTTGTAACTGATCGTTAGACTATTTCAAACAAACTGATTACCTCAAAATTTTCATTGGATGCTGTTGAAGAAAAGACGGTGTGTGTGCAGGGGGGGGGGAGGTAGATGCCCTCCGTTCACTTTTGACTCAAGAAATGGTAACCAGAACTTTCTATTTCCAATCAAATGAGCCTCCTTTGAAGTTTTTTTTACCACCCCTTACATAATAACCTTGTACATCTTTGGGCCATAACTTGAAACGCTTACCCCGGACGCTAGGGGATTGTGTCGGCCCGGAGTTTTGTTTTCTGATGTTTGAACTATTTTTAAAAAATCATTGTCTCAAAATTTGTATCGGAGGGGTCTGAGGAAAAAAGGGTGCGGGGGGAGGGGCTAGTTGCCCTCCGATCTCTTTTGACCCTTACAAGGTGAACTAGAACCTTCAGTTTCCAATCAAATGAGTCCTCTCTGAAGTTTATACGAGCATCCCTTCCATAAGAAATATATATGCTCCCAGAACATAACTTACAATGCCTGCCCCCGGGCCATGGAGAGGGGGGAGATAGCCAGTTTTTAAAAAACTGGCTGTCTCAAAATTTGTAGAGGACGGGTTTGGGCAACAAATACCGTGGGGAGGTGGCTAGTTGCCCTACGATCTCTTTTGACTCTCAACAAGTGAACTAGAATTTTCATTTTCCAATCTAATGAGTCCTTTCTGAAGTTTGTATGAGTATCCTTTCCATTAGAGCAATATATGCCCCTAGTATATAACTTACAACGCCTGCCCCTGGGCCCTGGGAGGGAGATGTGTGTCGACACTGGAGTTTTGTTATCTAACCTCTGAACTTTTTAAACAAAATGGTCATCTCAAAATTTTTATCTGATGTATTTAGGAAAAGTGGCATGGGGGGGGGGTGGTTGCCCTCCGATCACTTTTGAAATGCACCAGAAGTTCCGATTTCTAATCATTTGAGTCCCCTCTGAAGTGTATACGATCATTCCTTCCGTATAAAGTGCCTCTGGGGAAAAATGAAATACTGAAAGCCTCATGGAACTTAGGGCTGATTAACTCTTAAAAAGGGAACTAGAAGTTTCGATTTCCAATCGAATGAGCCCCTCTGAAGTTTATGCGACCACCCTTTCCATATGAAGTGTCTCTGGAAAAAAACGTTGGAACCTTATGACCTTTACTATAGACATCACTATAGCGTTGTTGTTTCTGAATACTTTATCAAACAGTTCGTGTTAACAAACTGTAAGTAAAAAGCGACTCGACCTAAAAGTAACCAAAAATCCAAAAAAGAACTTTTACATAATACTGTCAAGAAAAAACACACAGGGGTAGCTGACTGGTTTTTAGAAAACTTTAATACTTAGAGCTGAAAGACCAATTTCTTGATTTTCTGTCAGATGACACCTCTCCAAATCCGTGCAATTGTAGTTCTATGGTACAAAAGGGCGATCATTTATGAGCAGTAATATTTTGGATGAAATTTTTACGTTGGAATAAGAGTTCTGATTGCCAATGAACGGTCACTAAAATGACAAAAGCATCTGTCTCGATTTAAGTACGTAATACCCAGTTATAGGTTTTTGACGCATCTAAACTGCTGTGAAAATGTTTACTGAAAAGTATTGTTCGATTTATGTCATTTTGAATTTTCCCATGCACCACCTAGGATTTGACGGTATATTAACAAAAGAGATGGTATGCCAGTGACCAAAGGGAAAAATAAAATTCAGCATTGTTCTATCTGTGAAATGGAGCTTTATCTTACGTAGGAAGGTTTAAAAATACGAGAGTTAAATTAAATGGATACAAGTCAAAGACATAATTGATAGAATAATAAGAAAAGTTATCCTATGTACAATGTTATCTTTCCAAAATTTTCTATTTCTCACATCATCACTGTACCTACCATTTATAACAATAATACTACCCTGGAAATTGGAGCTATCCACTTGACTTATCTTCTCGCTACTTAATAAGGACTTCTCATCTTTGATTGTTCCAATTCTATGCCACTTAATCTTCTTATCATTAATTTTCAAATCTATTGTTGCAGCGTGAACTCTCAAAACCTCTAAAGTTCATTCATTTTGGAAATATTTTCATCTAGGAAATGGGTTGGCAGCCCTTTGTTGTAAAAAGGCCGAATGTTTATGTTGGGATATTACCCAGGCTGCACTTGTTATTACATGTCAGGTCACATGTCATTACGCTGTAGTGTAGCATTGTAGGCAAACTATAATAAGTAAAGTACATCTACAGTATTTATATAGAAATGTTTTAGGTTTATGTAGTTAAAACAATCAATGAGACTTTCGTTGTTGCATCTGACTTGCAAGTTTCTTTTTGCGTGAGCTTGCAATTTTGTAGTAGAGACGCGTACTATTGCGTCGAAACGTATGTCCAAAAACATATTTTTTGTCAATAATTTGGAAGTGAAAAGTTTGCTCAAAAATATGTTGATTATCAAAGATAGTAATTATTTGCTCAGCAAATCTTTTTAATTCTTTGTAGTTTTCAGAAGGCAAACTTCCATAGAAATCCACTAAGTTGTTTTTTTCCTTAAAAATTATTCCAAGTGTAGTTTTACTTCACAAGTCGGTCACAATGATTTGCAAATCACCTGATTCATTACTGATGCCCACTGCGAAGGGTTTTCGAAAATATCCCTCTTGCGTGAGATCTTACTGAAATCAGAAACCCTGTTTTCAAACTCAGTTTGATGTTGTATTAATGCACTCTTCATTTTATTATTTTGCCAAACAAAATGTATACTAGGTTCTTCTACTGCTTTCTTTCAATTTGCAAAATGATCGATGTGAATACATCCTTGAGTTGATGAATATATTTCAAAAATAGGTCTTGACTGATCCAACCCGATGGCAAGACTTCATCTGCTGAGTTTGCTGGAGCACCAGTTATATGGTATGTTAGGGTATATGGTATGTTATTCTAGAATTTAATGCCAAAATCTGGTATGCACTGGTAATTGTTGTTGCAATTAGTTGGGGCCGCTTTGGCAATCAGTCACATTCACTAGTATTTGAAGTTGCAAGTAGTCACAAATTCAAACAGTCAAAAGCAGTCACAGTGTTAAAAAGTTACAACAGCAGAAGTACTAATTGCATAAGTAGTGGCTGTAGCAGCCCTCAAAGATTCAATTTATTGCCTTCAGCTGTTTCTCAGATATTGTTCATGTGCCTTTTTGACAACCTGCATGCATAGAATACATATTGATTTGTTCAATATATACTGCAATTTCCCTTGATAGTATTGCCTTAATGTCCTTAGCCATCCTGTATATGTTGCAGATAGACCATTTCAACATTCATGTTTAGTTATGAATCCCCCTTAACAGGTTCCTAAGTTCCCACTTAGTACCTTTGGCCGCTCCTAATATACCGTAATGCGCCCCTTATGACAAACTTGGATGGACATAGTATGTTGATTTAATTCAACATCCCCAATAATATGCTCTGAAAGTTCTAACGTGCCTCCTTATGTTTTCTTGGGATATTGCGTATGCATCCTTTTGAAAATATGGATATGTATTGTACCTTTTGATTTATTTTTACTCCTTTGACAACCTGGATGTACTTAAGCTCTTTTGAAAAGAATTACCCTCGGTTTTGTAGATGGGTTTCATCTGGTACATGCTGGGAAATGTCCCAGTGTGTACCATATTTTCCTGTCCCCGTAAATACCACATGACACCCATCTGCAAAAGCAAGCGTTATCTTTTTCTTCTGAATGTTTCGCCACAAGGTCGTCACATAATATGACCAGATAATTTCGCTTTCATTTGGTATCCCAAGTAATAAATTTTACTGTACTAAAATAGAATAAACAAAGAAAACCTAAAGACAAAATATTTCTTTGGGTGTATTTCCCAAACTTTAAGATAGGTTTGCTCAAAAATTGTAACATACAAAAATAATCGGTTTAGAATGAATAGTTGAACATCAAACTAACTATGCTGGATGAGGCTTACGGATTTTTTTCGCGAATGTTATATGGCAGAGATGGCACCACCTTTCACTTTGTTGTGTATTCGTATGGTGAGAATATAGTCCGCCAGTTTTGTTGCAGCGAGGGTCTTACGGGCTACGCCTAATATATATCGGGGTCACATGCGGGCCGCGGGAAATTACATTCTCAATCTTAAGTAATTGGGCTCTGACTCCGCAACTGACATATTTCAAAAATCAGTTTACGACAAAATCAGCACCTAAGGCAATACAATGTTCAAACTCTTGTAATGGTTGGTTCTAACTCTTTCTTACCAAGTAAATCTTTGCATTCCGAATTGCAACAGACTGTTCAATCTTCTCCACAACATTTTTTGTAACTATATCATGATTTAACGTTCTCAAAATGTTCTTCCCGTCTCTCTTCAACGTTTTCCTTTACCACGAATACTTTCCTTACCTCATTTCTGTCTTTAACTGGGACAACTCCAGACTGACTACTTCCTCTCAATTCTTCAAATGACACTACAGCATTTTACTATTATTCCGCTTGACTGGATTTTAAAGGTCCTTGGCAACTTTTTTCATGGGCTCCTTTGCACGCTTCCTTAATCCACAGATTTCTTTGTCGATTAGTTTCGTTTGGGATTCTGGTTGTCGTATTTCGTCTAGCTAGAGATTTCGTAACACTTCATTTTCTTGCATCATTACCTAAAATATTTGTCCGTGCCTTCTGCTTTAGTTGTTCGGATTCATTCAAAATCATGCGCAATTTTTGCATGACGTCATAGATACAAAACACTTCTTTCCCTGCTTTTCTGCACCGGATCTGCATCTGGCTTAATTGCGTTGTTATGTAATTCAGTAACGACCAGGAGTATTCCTTTGCCTATGCACTCTGACGTATAATAATTGCAAGTTGACATAATTATACTCTTGAAAATCCTTTCATGGTTTCGCTTCAAACAAGGTGCAACACGGCTGCCTTTCTACTAAAATTGGGGGAAGAGGGTTAGGACACGGGTTTTTCTATGACTTCAATAGTGCATGATTCTCCCCCTTTGGCAAAAATACGTGGAGGCCAAATACTATCCAATAAAATTTTCGATAACTTGAAAGTTCAATACCAAAGGGTAAGCAATTTACTGTTTTTGAATCCTGGGCTATAAGACCAGGGCAAGACCAGAAAATGAAAGGTTATTACCATTACTTCTTTCTTCTGTGTGTTTAAGACGCTTTAGAAGCCGTCAAAAAACTTGTATGTGTTTGCTTACTGTGTAATGAATTTTTTTAAACTGACCAAACGAAATCCTCAACGTTGTTGTCAGCAGCAAAAAAACAAGTTGTTTTTAAGCATTTTTGTAAATATTTGAAGTTGTTATTGCATTCATAGCAAAAAGGGAAAATGGATTCTCCTTGGAATGGAAATACGTATAAGTTGACCATTTGCGGATTTTGAATCTGGAACAAGGCAATAAAAAGTAATATGGCTTCAGAGTGTTTGCAGAGTAAAAGAAAGATTTATGAAATGTTTGAATAGCATAAATTCACACATAGAAGGTCACCGTCTCGCCTAATCTTAAAAAGGCCTCTGCAAGCTATAGGGCTGCCTCCTTTTTTGTTCGCAATCCACGCTCATTGCGCAGAACACATCCATAAACGCAAATGTCGCAAATATCATAAAACTCAAGAAAAGTTGCATACATTAGAAGGTGGTAGAAATAGATTTTAGTTTAGAAGTAAGCTTAGCCAAAACTGAGGCATAATCGATTTCATCTTAGTTAAGGCTTAGTATTGAAAACACATTGGATAATATTTACCGATCTATGTGATGCCAGACACTAGCTAATCTCTGTGACGTTATTCGGATCTTTTAACGTAACATTTCCTGATCTGTGTGATTTGGATTGAATTTAGATGGCTTGTAAAATAAACACAAATAAAAACGCATCAGTGATCTCCCTTTTGGCAAAAAAGTACTAAATTCCATGTCTTTGTAGATAAGAGCTCGAAACCTCTATAACGCTGATGTTATAAATCTGGTGATATGATTTCTATTAAGATCGCTTGGCTTTTGGGGGTATTTTCCCCTATCTCGAGAATCAGGCAAATTTTGTAAAGCTCGTCGCTTGTGATGGGTCACATAAAACTCAATGAATTTTATATATTTAGAATCAGCATAAAAAACAAAACACTCTTTTGATACATGAATTGGTATCAAAATAAAGTTTTTAGAGTTTTGGGTACTTTTACGCCGAGTTGCTGCTTACTTACAATTTGTTACTGCGAATTCTCAGAAAGAAAAAGGGTCTGGAGACGAGTTTTCGTTTTAAAATCAATTTGATAGTCACACCATCATCATAAAACAATAATTTTGGACAACCGGTATATTTTTAGAAATGTAGTTGCTAAAAGAACAGTCAATTGTGGACTCTTTTGAAATAAAGATGAAATATTTCTGCAAAAACTGCCTTGATTAGGCCAAGCATAGTAAAGGACATTTTCTTAGAATTTATGGCAGAAACATTGATCTGTTCGTTCAAGAGTACTGTCACTGGCAACCACAAAACTTTTATGACCTTAATGTGTGGCTGACAAATCTCATGGCTAGGCTTCGCATTACCCTAGATTCTCATTGAAATTTGTGAATTGAACGAATCATCCAAGATCATCCAATTTTTCTCTCTCGCCGCTTGCCTCTTCATTGGCTGCTGTTTAGAAAATAACTTTAAAAAATCGAGATGGTTGTTGCTGTTGTTTGAAAGAAGTTGTCAATTTCTTTGGTAAAATATGACTTCTTGCAGATCAATGGTATACTTGACTTAGCAGCCAAAAACACTATACTCAGCAGTTAAATTACTATGAAAAGCAAATATCACTCCCTTATGAGCACTCATCAACATATATGTGAGCACGGTGTCAGGGCTCCACGTGTCATCACTTCTCTTTTTTTCAAATTAAGATTTAACTGTTCTGCTGCGCATATATTTTTTCTTCGAAAAAATATTTTATAAATATTTTCTAATTATATCTTCGCTAATATTGTTCTACTGTTACTTGTCCTCTCTCTCTTGTTGTTGGAGATATAGATTGAAATACTGGGGAAAAGGATAGAAAAAGATAATAGAAAATTAGATATTTTCTAGTGCGTTAGGAGCTTTGATGATATTAAAAGGAATATACTCCGTTATGCTGGAGAGAGACTTGATGTGGAGAGAAAAAGAAATGGATTTTCCAAATAAATGGGAATTTTTTCAGAAAGCTTATTTAATTTTACTTTTGACGAACAAAGCATGCTTTCATTTCCTTCTTAAACATATCTTTTATTTAATTCCTAAAATTATGCATGTAGGTTTTACCGTATTTTTTCAAGGTATGTCAAAGCAAAGTAAGTAGAGAAAGCATTATAGCATGGATATGTAAAAGTGAAATAGAGGTGATGGATACAGTTGCTGCGATCTAGTAGACGTAGCCATACGGCATAGTAGTTACTTTACCTTGACATGCAAGCTGCTCAAGTTTAAAGTTCCTAAAACATATTTTTTTTTATCTTATTTCTAATATTATGCATGTATTTCCTACTGAATATCATTCTGTATTTCATTTAAAAGAATATAGAGGTTTTCACTTTCAGTCATCTTCTTACTTTTATGTAGACATGCATATCCTTTGTGCCTTTCCTTATGTAGACATCCCTTTCATCCATGCACAGTGTCCCAAGTATTTCCATTTTCGGGTCCTGATTGTGACGATGAATAGAGGCTGCCCAGTAATTTGGCATATAGTCTGGTTCGAGACATGTTGTGTCCAGTTTATGTTGAGGATTCTTTGAATATAATTGTTCTCAAAGGCTTGGAGTCTCTTCTCTTGCTTCTGATTTAACGTCCAGCATTCGCTGCCATACAACATAACTCGGAGGAATATTGAAGACTCGAAGTTTTAGCTGGTTAAGAACTTCTATGAATGCCGAATCTGTTTGAGCCTGGTAAACGAGCCACTAGCCAGTCGGACATGAGAGTGGATCTCTTTTTCTGTTATCCTTGTGTTCTCTACTGTGCTTTCCAGATATTTCAACTGAACAACCTGTTCTACTTCCTCGTTACCATACTTTGTGTTGAAGGGGGATCGTGTGACAGCCATACTTCTAATTTGATGCATTTATCTTGAGGCCAAACCGTTGTGCATTTTCTCTCACGACATCCAAGAACATTTGGAGTTTCTGCTTGTCTGATTCGAGGAGACTAATCTTGTATGCGAAGACCATATTTACAATTCTATTTTCGCTTCTGATTGGGATTCCATAATTTGTGCATCTGCGCAGGATGTAATCTATCACCATTATGAAGAGAGAAGGGTATAGGACACATCCTTGCTTTACTCCATAGATCATCTTGAAATATGACGATTGGCATTCACTCATTCGTACGCAACACCCTGTGCTCTCGCATAGGGCTATAATGAACCTTACGAGTTTTTTCATGGACACCGTAGTACTTGAGGGTTTTCCAGAGTATATCTCGATGGACGGAATCGAATACTTTCTCGAAGTCTATGAAAATTAGGTATAGCTTCTGTCTACACTCGTTCGTCTCTTCCAACATAATTCTTAAGGTAGAGTGAGATCTGCACAGGAGTGGTTTGGGCGGAAATCGTATTTTTCGCCCCTAAATGCTTGTCGATCATTTGATGGATACGATGCACAATTATGAGGGCATTAAGCTTTCCCGGAATAGAGGGCAAACTGATTCCAGAGCAAACAGTTGTCGCACAGCAAGACATTACCTATTTTGAACAGTTTCATAAGGGTAGTGCACATCGGCTCTTTCGGAACATCCTCGGAAACCCATATCTTACTAAAAAGTAGAATCTAGGTTTTGACACAGGATCTAAAAGACATTTTAAGCATTTCCTAGAGCTCTTCCGTTCCTCAGCTTTTTCAACACTGAAATTATCTCACTTTCTCTAAGAGTATCGGTGTTAATTCCAACAATAAGCAAAGGAGTCTCCAGTATACTGATGGGATTGATCAGCTCTGGAAATTTTAAGACACTTTCGAAATGGTTGGCCCAGACGTTTTCAATCTCTTTTTCTTCTGTTACTATTCTTTTTTTTTTGTCTTTCACAGGACAATCAGTTTTTTGCCACTTGCCGATAATCTCATCGGTGATTTTGTAGACTATCTTGGAATCTCCTTTTTTTGCTGCCATCTCTGCTTCCGCTGCCTTGCTCTCCAGGAATATCCTTTTGTCAGATCTCGCACTTTTCTTTACGAGTTTGTCCTTTACTCTATATGCGAGCAGCTTCATCACTGCATCGTTCTGGAACTCTGCTGAAACTAGTTTTTCTTTCATGGATCAAGTTCCAAGTTTTATCAGAGATCAAATAGTTTTTGTGTTTCTTTTTATGTGCAGTTACTTCCTTTGCGTCATCATTGAAAGTGTTGCTGATGCTTTCCCATATAGTGTCCACGTCTTCCTCTCCTTTACAAAAATATCTAAGAGCCTTAAGTCTGTTGCGGAGACTCCAAAAAGAACTCCGTCCCGACTTCTGGTTCAGCAGACTAATCAGAGTCATATAGGGGCATCAAGGCGTCTGTCTTCTTTTTGGGGTCCTTAGTTTGAACACAATCTTAGCGATACAGACATTGTGGTCTGAGCCAGCACCAGCTCCTCTGAGTGTCATTACGTCTTGGAGGTTTGATCACCCTTTCCTGTTTATAAGAAATTGATCGATCTCATTTCCTTGTTGTGGCGTCAGGGGAGGCCCAAGTGTACTTGTGGATATTCTTGTGATGAAACCGTGTTCCACCAATAGGGAGATGATTTCTAAAAGTGAAGTCTATAAGTGCGACTCCATTTTCATTTCGATTGCCAAGACCATGTGGGCCAAGTACTTCTGGGTAGTAGGATCTATCGTTGCCTATTTTGTCCTTGAAATCTCCTGCAAATATAACCATATCATGACAGTATATCCTAGGAGATTTAGTTATGAGTGTCATAGAAACATTCTTTAACACCACCTCTTCAGCATCATTCGTCGGTGCATAACAAGTAACTACAGTTACTTTAATGTGTTGTAAATGGAACATCACAAGCATTACTCTATTAACGTTGCTTCTGCTGCTTCTCGTTTCTTTTTTGGGTCCACTGTACACATTAATGCTGCTATTACGTAAACGTAACTGAGACTTCAGTCGGTTTCTTGTTACCTGAGCTGGGTCTCTTAAAGCCGGCATACAACTTTTAGAAAACAATAACTTTAGAGACATCTAAGAAGCGAGGATGTTTAATGGCCATTTCTGTGCCCAGGAAAATAAATAAACTACTTTAGATGACGAAAAAGAACATCCACGAACACATTACTGGTGGCATAATTACTTGCTAAGACGGTCATGCTTGAGAAACAAAAGTTAGTAGTTTATATAGAAGAAAATAAGGAACTAATACAATCACATCATCTCGCTTCGCCTAAGAAAAAAAGTTCATACTATTAGATTAAAATATCAGTATTTAATTTTAAATATTAAATATTATTTTAAAATAAATGAAAAATCTGATGTTTGTCGACTGACGTCATTATAAGGATTGAGCATTATGCCGTCATAAATGTTTGTTGACTGACAAAATTACAGACCGGGACACCGGGACACAAATGACGACCGGGACACAGGGAGTATAAATGACGACCAGGACACTCAAAGAGAAATTACAGACTGGGACAACGGGACACAAATAACGACCGGGACACAGGGAATGTTCGATTAGCAATCACCATCAACAAAGCTCAAGGGTAATCATTAGAATAATCAGGTATAGATCTGAATACGGATTGTTTTTCCCATGGACAATTATATGTTGCATGTTCAAGAGTCGGTAAACTCGACAATCTATTTATATGCACAGACAATGGGACATCGAAGAATGTTGTATATTCTCAAGTTGTACGTAGTTAAAAACATATATATATATATCCATCTATATTCACAGGTGGGACACAGGGACACAACTACAATGGCGCGTAACTAATATGGTGCGGAAAAAGCTAAAAAAAGAAAAAACCGAAAAAGAAAAAAAGTTAAAAAAGGAAAAAAATAAAAAAGATAAAAAACTAAAAAGAAAAAAAGCTAAAAAAAACTAAAAAAGGTGCAAAACTAAAAAAAAGAAAAACTAAAAAAGAAACTATACATATATATATATATATATATATATATATATATATATATATATATATATATATATATATATATATATATATATATACATAAAAATAAGTTGTTTGTATGCATATTTGTTTGTTTGTGGGTTTGCATATGACGTCATCTTGGAAAACACTTAGAATGGAGGAATCGGGATGAAGCTTGGTGGATAGAATAAGAAAATTTCGTTACGTGATTGACGTAACCTTACTGGATTTGCTCTCTTTGGGAGAGTTGGGGGGTGGGGTTCAGTGCTTTGGCGAGTTTGGTGCTTCTGGACGTGCTAGGACGATGAAAATTGGTTGGCGTGTCAGGGAGCTGCACAAACTGACTTGATAAAGTTGTTTTCACAGATTCAACCATCTGGGGGGCTATAGGTAGAGGAAAAATTAGAAAAAATGAGATATTTATAACTTACGAGCGGGTGATCGGATCTTAATAAACTTTGATATTTAGAAGGACATCGTGACTCACAGCTCTTATTTTAAATCCCAACCGGCATTAAGCCTCTGATTTTCCTTTTAAATCAATCTTTTGATTCTTACAATTTTGTTAGAGCTCATACCATACGAGCGCTTGGCTCTTAGCTCTTCTTGCCTCATCACAAGTGCCATATGAGCTCTTAGCTCTTGTTTTATTTATTTTTGTTTATGTTTCGAATTTGTTTATTTTTCATCTAATTATTTATTCATTATTTAAGTATTTGTTTATTTATTTTTCACTTTAAATAATTTATTTACATCTTGTTTATTAAAATTTTATATTAAATTTTAAACATTTATAATAAATTTAATAGATTAACTTAATCGATTTTAAATCTAAGATATTAAATGTAAATTAGAATGCTAAGTATTACATTTATTCTAGAAAGTGTCAGTAATGTTATCGATATTTTGTTTATCAGTTTGCAAGAGTAAGAGAGTAAGAGTAAGAGTAAAGTAAGACTAAGAGAAATTGTCAGCTTCTTTTCCCACTTTAGATACCTTTGGTTCTGAAATTAGCAGGGTGCTATCCTGAATTTTAAATCCAAAGGAGTACCAAGGACATGAATACCAAGAGTCCGAAAATATCATGGACCTAGTACGTAATAAACAACAAAATTGAAAAAGAACCTATTTTGTTGGAATAGATTTATGCCAAAACAACGCATAATCTAGCTCATATAAAAGGCCAAACATTATGATCATGACTAGTATTATGACTAGTTGGGCCAATCTTAAAGTAAATAAATAAATAAATAAGTTTTTATCAATTTGAAATAAGGAGCAACATTGAAACTTAAAATGGACAGAAACTATTGTGTATATGACGGGATTGCCTCATCCTCAATGTATCGTTCTTTACGCTAATTTTTTTTAGAGTCTTAAAAAAAACTTTATTATTTTAACTAAACGGCCTCTGTGTTCAGGAGTAGCTCTTAAAGAATTCGGACAAAAAGTCAAACTTTAGCATAAATAGCGAGGCATAAAGGAGGAGGTAACCCCCCTAAAATACGTAATAGTTTCTGTTCTTTTAAGTTTTGATGTTGCTCCTTACTTCCAGTTGAGAAAGCTTGTTTTTTTCTAATCATTCTCAAATAATGCCGGGAAATCCAAACTCCTCCTCCATTGAAACTTCCTTCTCCCCACGGAAAATCCCATTCTGAAAAGTTCTTTCCGCATAAAATACCCCTGCACCAAGAAAACTCCCCCAGACAATTCCAATCTAGCTGAAAATTCTCCCCGGAAAATTTCTTGCGGACGATTACGTGTGAAAAGTTTTTCTTAGTGCACTTTCATTTGAAAAAGACTTTAATTTCTGATTGTTTTTAAAATCATGATGGAAGTCCTTTCCTCCGAAGAAAACTATTCCTGAACCCCCCCCCCCTCGCCCCCTAGTAAACAGTTGCTCCCATAGAAGATTCCCTCTGGAGTATTTAGCATGGGGAAAACTCCTCCTTGCTGAAGTTCTCCAGTGTAAAGTTGTATAACACATTTGTTTCGACACGTGCTTAGAGTGCTTCAAGTGTTTAATTCTTATCACTGGGTGTAAACCTCGTTTTAATGATGCTGGCAAAACGCAATTGGACAATTTGGGAGCTGATGGGAGATTTCTCTCCCTACGGAAAGATATTCTAGGTGATTCCAGCCCAGTAAATATTTCCCCCGGTCAATTCCCCTTAACATCTCCACAATTTAAATTGAGGCAGCAAAGAGAGTAGTGATGCCATAAGGTTTTAGCGACACCATATATAGATGTTGTTAAGACTGGATTCTTTTTATTCTTATAAAAGAACACGATTTTTAGTGTCTTCAAATGAAAAATTCAAGATACAGGATTACAATCATATGGTGCGGTTTTTGACTATTTCACCGTTTCGATTAATGACTATATTGAAATTTAGTTATGATGCCATTTAGTGCCTTAGGGATGCACACGAGCACTTAGATGGTTAGAAATGTGTCAGGAATTAATCTAGTTGGCTTCAAGGTCTTACAAAATTTACGGTTCGAAGGGGTTTAATTAATAGAAAAAGGTAAATAAATTTAAAATATAGATCTGTGCGACAAACCACAAGTTGAAATATACACAAACACACACACGTATGAAAGATTCTTCAGTAGCATACAGTGTGGCTCCCATTTCATTCTTCGCCACAACTGCACGCCTTCTCAACATGTAATATATATGAGCCTAAACAACAGGGCTCCATCCTTCCCCCACACGTGCAAAAATCTGACCTAATTGAACTAAAAAAGTGCTTAACTAATTTTAACATTAAAAGAAAAATCCTAACATCAACAATTCGGCCCAATAGCCACAAAATTCTAAAAAACAATGTTTTATATAATATACCTAAGAACAAAACATATCGGGATTTGATTGCTTAATAGAAAACCTTTAGCATTTTGAGCCAAAAGACTGTATCTTGAATTTTCGATCAGATGAAATCTTTCCGGATTGTTCAATTTTAGTTCTATAGCATAGAGGGGCGATCATTTATGAGCAATAATATTTGGGATGAAGTTTTTAGATTGGAATAAGATTTCCGACTGCCAATAAACGCTCACTAAAATGAAAAGCACCTGTCCCGATTTAAGTACATGATACTAAGTACAGGTTCTTACCATTTATCAATTCTCACAATCTATGCTTATATTAACACAAGATTTATTGCCCAATTGACGCATCTAAACTGTCATGAAAAGTGTAAATACTGCCGATTGGTTTTACGTCATTTTGAAATTTCCCGTATGGTAGGAATGATTTGACAGTATATTAACGAAAGCGCACACACACACACACACACACACACACACACACACACACACACACACACACACACACACACACACACACACACACACACACACACACACACACACACACACACACACACACACACACACACACACACACACACACACACACACACACACACACACACACACACACACACACACACACACACACACACACACACACACACACACACACACACACACACACACACACACACACACACACACACACACACACACACACACACACACACACACACACACACACACACACACACACACACACACACACACACACACACACACACACACACACACACACACACACACACACACACACACACACACACACACACACACACACACACACACACACACACACACACACACACACACACACACACACACACACACACACACACACACACACACACACACACACACACACACACACACACACAATTTCTTCATAGAGATCTGATGGATTACGACTGATCTAATAGTTTAAAAGATGTGAAGTGTTCTTTAACATCTCCATTGGGATATAAAAAGTACATTTCGCCATTTGAATATGGTTCAAAATCACTGTGATGGGGTCTGTGATGGCCGTGCCGCGACATTGATTATGTGAAAATTTTTTCCCACCAACTTTGAAGCTGAAGACATTGCGAATTTTGGGTTCGATCATTGCTTACGTTAAATGAAGCTAACTCAAAACATGAGTTCCAGTTTTGTATTTGTTTGCGGAACTCTTTAAAGAGCAAGTGATGTCCTATAAAAAGGCTTAACACATTCATTTGGAAACTGTCAATACAGGAATGCATTTCGACCAAGCATGCAGCAGTCCCCAAGTAAATAATCTCTGTTGGCTATTTTTCCTGTGGGATGATGGAAGACTCTACAGCGAATAAGAGTTTAAGCGTCCCAATGACTTGTAAATAGCACTTGCATAGTTTATGGCATCTTTGTAGGATTTTACTGGGTTATATGCCCGGACTTTTGGCATCGAAGATTGTGACGGTGATGTTCTTATAAAGTAATTTTTTTTCGGTACTTGTGTACATAATGATACCTATTCTAGAAGTGGAAATAGGTCAGTCCTAATGAAATATACCAAAATATAATGAAAATATAGTACTTCATAAAGAAACTTTGGGCATATTTTTTCACATTACAAGGGGTGGTGGGCTGAAGTACAGCGGTTCTGCATGCAAAATGTGTTAGCTGCTATTATTCTGCATATTATGAAGTAAAAATCGTTTTCTAACTCCATCCTGTCCAAATACTCTATCCCCACCCCACCCCCTAACGTGCAAATATATAGCCCAAACTATAGAAGTCCAATGTATTCTATCACCTGTCACTTGTTTTCCACAGAGCTTAAGCTAATTGTCTCTTAATACATGCTGATAAAACCGGTTTGTTTTTTAGAGTGTACTATTATTTACACAATAACTTTTTTTCTTCTGCAGTTTCATTTTTTATTCGTTCTGGTTCTCGCTGTCCTTTAACAGCACAATTCTTCGTTCGTCACTGACATTTTTGACACTCTTGATACCTGCTTTACCGTGGCGGCTAACCCTACAATGCTTTATTTTTCACTTTCATCTTTGGCAAGTTCTGATTCCTGCTGTTGCTTGTAATTCTTGCCGCTGATTGTCTTCTAACTTCATACTTCTTTGCTCTCACGGTCGTACATCTTCTAGCCCTCCATTTCTCTGTTCTTCATTATCATTTTGACTCGTTACAGGCTGCAATGGAGCTTTCTTTTACACAGGAGGGTCTAAAAATACGAGAGTTAAATTAAAAAGTTTTAAATCGAAGACGTAGTTGACAGAATAATAAGAAAAGCTATCCTATGCACAATGCAGTCTATGTACATAAGGAGGTATGTACAACAAATAACGTGCAGACTGTTTGCTTCCTATTAGAATTAAATAAAAAAAAAAACAAGTCTTTAACTGAAAGTAAGGAGCGACATTAAAACTTAAAACGAACAGAAATTACTTCGTGCATTAAAGGGGCTGTTCCTTCCTCAACAACCCGCTCTTTACGGCAAAGTTTGACTCTTTCTCTCAATTCTACTGTATAAAACAGTAAATAACTTTAACTCTAAGGTATCTAAAGGTATTGGCCTATTTTTGGTTTCAATGTGTCCCCTACTACTGAAGTTGTCAACCCCTTGAAACTTTCAAACTAGTATATCTCATGATGGAATTTTTGTACCAAAAAATGGATGACATATACTTTGATCAGCTCATCAAGAGCTATCGACCGCCGTAAAAAAAAATTCTATCTGTCTTAGTTCAAAAGTTGATTTTTTTTTGCCGTAGGCACACTTTTTAACGTCACCACTTAGAAAAAAGCAAAGGATAAGCTCCAATTTCTTTAGCAATGACAGAACTTTTAAAGTTTAAGAGGTACATCTCATAACATTCCTCTACCTCAATCCCAAGTCTGAAAAACAAATGATAAACCCACCCGAAATCACGGCAGCACTTCCGGACCCGTGGGAAAATGCCGCTTTTTTGCTTTTGTCAATTTTTCTATTTATCATTCAAAGAAGATATATTGGCTGCGGGGCCGGGTAATTGCCGCACATAGTTAACACTTATAGATTTTAGTCCATCTTCAACTTGAAAGTGGTGCCTGCCTGCTTGCCTGCTAGAACGGAGCTTTCCACTCGAAAGTAGAAACAAGGTTTGACGAAACGAAAGCTTGGCTGCACAACTTCAGATACTCCTCTCTGACATAGGCTATATAACTCCACTTCATTTCGCACACCATAGTCCCTGGTTCGTGGACAAGCAAAAACCATCCTTTTTGGCCCCAGGCAAGAGTTCTGCGGAGCTTTCCAAAATGTAATGCCATAGTCATTAATCCGGCCTGAGGTCCACAATTTCCGTAAAAACCGCACAGGTTAGACCCTTACCAGTTTCTTGGAATAAGCCGAGATTGGCGGCATAGGGAACAAAACCGGGACAAAACCAAAGTGTTGCTCTCGCAACACAATTATCACAAACAAACGGCCAAGTACCCCTCCTTCAAACGACCAAAGGCTAGGTTGCCATTTGTACTTTATTGAAACTTTGGAAAGTCCATGCTGCTGCATGGTGGTATATTCATTACTAAATATATGCACAGTCCGTGCAGAATAGACGATTATTATAGACTTGGTGGTAGACTGATGGGTATGGACAGCAAAGCAGAAGTCTGAATTTTGGAGCATTGCTTATCTTTCCCCTCTCCTAATACTTACAATTGGTGCGTCATGTACGGTTTCAATATGATTTAGCTAGTGGCAAGAGGCAAAGTTTCAGGCAGTGCACCGAATCTTGGGTGTTTCTGCCAAAACTTGTTTTTTCTTTCTTTTAACGAGTCTCTGCTGATGGGTATTAGGTCAAATCATATGGTGAAATTCCTGAGCTTTCAAAATAGTAAGAATCGTTAATGGCTTAACAACCATTTAAAATTTTTTTTAGGCTTATCTTAATCTTTATTCACAAAATTTATAACCTTTCTCTCTCTCCTGAAGCCTATTTATCTCCTTTTTTAAGAAATAAGTTCTGGTTTCGAACTTCTCCAAAATTCAACTTTTTCAGGTTTGAAATTTCTTTACAACATATTTAAGAATAACCAAATATAGCGAGGGTTGAAATTAATCTGTCCCAGGTCACCTGCCATCAAATCATTGAGTTCTCACATAGAAAGTTAATACCACTGACGGTCCCAATTGGCTTTGAAAAAATAACATCAATGCGGCTCAAGTATTAAAAATAAACAAAAATTCCCATTTTGATTTTTTTTTCTTTGAATAGGAGATATCAGACTGGTATTAAGAGAGGCCTCTACAAGAAAAGGATGGAAAAATAAACTTAAATACACGTTGCATGCATTGTTTGGTATAATGGGAAATCTATAAAACAAGACTGATGATAAAACCTGATTATATTGATTAGCTAACTATGCTGATTAACTGATTATAAAAATATACATAACAATTTTAATATTTCTAATCATCGAAACTAAAAGAAAATAGGTGCATTCTAATACTTTAATGTATTTTCTAATCAGGATTTTGAAAAATGCTAAAAATAATTTCTCACAATTTTGATTGTTCTTACATTTAACAATTTAAGGCACTGCGGAACAAATTCATAACGCATTCAATTCAGTTAATTCAAGTTACCATTACTTAGTGCTTGCCTAGAAGTTGGGCCGTAACTTTCTCAGATATTTTGTCAAATGGGGCCATAATATAATGTGTGGATTATGATATTTTCTTCACTAGAATTAACGGGTGTATATCAATCTCTTTCTTAAATGAAATACAGAGTAAGAAGCACTTCTCTAGTGTATTTTGTGTGCACTGAGCACAGCTGAACATCACACATGGTACATCACAGCAGGTACGGGAAACCAGCCATAATTGGAGGGATACACGTTGGTACCACTACTGCAATTACTGCTAAAGACCCTTTGATTAACTTTTCGACAAATGCATTCCGTAATATTTAGTTATATCTAGTTAGGAACTAACCTTGATGCCTATACTTGATGGCTAACCTTGATACATTTTGATTTAATTCTACACCCTACTCAACATTCCCTTGAAGTTTTAACTTGAGATATTTAGCTACCCCTAACTAAATATTATATTGGATGTTAATAGCACGTTAATCTATGCAGTTTTTACATTATCAAATCCTGAATTTAAAGGCTATTCCAGTGAAAAGTATAACAGTATGGGCTGTGCGTGCATCTTCGTATAACAAAAATAAACTCTTTCCACTCTTTATTTTAGATAGGATTATATCACTGTTGCCACACCTAAGGGCTGTATGTTGCAATTTCACCTTCATAAATAATTGTAAATAAGTACGATTAGCAGGAAAATACGTTTTCAGTCTTACTTGAACCCGTAAGATTTATGTTGACCTAGACATAACCCCTTTGAGGATAGCTTAGCAAACAGCTTTTGACTATCACCTCAGAATGGTGAAAATGATATACACGATCTTGTGGTATAGCACCGACGATATTATCATCTCCTGTAGGTTTTGCAGTGGAAATTTGGAAATACTCTATGTCTAATTTATATTCGGTGTTCATCTCAAGCTCAATATTTCTTTTTGTTCAATATCAATTCACAGAAATATTTCATCTTTACTGACGTTCACAGTCAAGATAACTATTTTTTTTAAATGGATGTGAGTTGAAAGTTTTTCATTTAACACCTATTTAGGAGAACTTTCCATGTCAATTAACAGTAAAGTTTGGAAACTCTCTAGTGGCTTCCATCAAAATTAAAGTAACTTCGTTCATGCTTTGTACATTAGGGCAGGTAATTAAGTTTTGCACAGCAAATTATTGAATTATTTAAACTATAACAATTTGGAAGGCTGTAATGCTAGGTAAATAGCTTCTTGGTGAGGTAATGAGGTCAACGTAACTTTGTGTAAATTTTCATTTTGATCAGGTCTTAGAATTTTAAAATAGCAAAATTGTTTTATCTTCCATAAATTCAATTCAGGTAACGGTTTTCAAGCTGTCTCCAGGGAAAGGAAAAAAAGAGAAAAATTGACAGTTTGGGGCTTTTGTTTTAGGAATTTTCGATGTATTGCACTCCTTTCTAATGCATAACCGTAAATACAATACAGTGTACACTTTTCTTAAACAGTATTCCAATGAAGGGAAGTGAAAAAAGAGAAATTCAATATTGGTGATACTGATCAACTGAATCGACCAAGTAGTGTTTTTGAAAACGGAAACTACTTATAGTCCCCTGTACTTTTTAAAGTGTCTAGAATCTTAGACACTAAACTCATAAAGTATTGTCTACGTGAGATGAAAGATAATTGGATTCTTGGCAGTTTTTATGATTATGCATTATAAAAAGTTAAAAACACTTGAATGTATCAGATTGAAAAGATGTTAAAGAGTCGAACTCATAGGGGCAAGAGATAGTTGCTTGTTTGTTGGCTAGGACACAACTCTGAATTCTTGGATACAACTGCTGTTTCTAGGATATTTGCTGAATACGTACACAATGCCTAATGATACATGTTTCTTTGTGACGCTTATGTCCAATTTCTCAGCTACCCTCTACAATGGTTTGAGTAAAACAAGCAATTTTCGGACAAAACTTTTCCCCGTTATCACGTTCAACGAGGGGATTATGTCGTTGCTCCTGTCGACTATTTTCTCAAAAACGCAAATGACATCCAGAGAAAAACCGTACATACGAGACAAAATTATACCACTCAATTGGTCATTCCTTTTCGACCATGAATGGATAGAAGCACATAAATCTAGTGAATATCCCTGTGATACAGTAAAACGCAAAGATTTTGGTAGTATGACTGATTGTGTCGTATAATCAACAGAAAAATCTCTGCTCGCTAGAATGGTGCATTTCAGTTTTGTTACTCAATGAAACATAACAAGAATTACATTAGCTCACCCATTGACAATGAAATGATTCATCTCGACGATAATCTGAGAGAGGTTCTTGGCTTTAAAAGGAATATAATAAATGGTAAAAATGCTTGAACTGTCAATGGACTGGATCGTGTTATATTTACAGACTAACCACCCGGTTTCTCCTCGGAGAGTTGCATACTTCTTTATGTATTCTTTGTTGAGATATCGAGGGTTGGTAATTCAAATGCCCCCTCCTAACTTTTCTTGAACGAAAAACTGCACACGAACACGCTCATCACTACAATATAAAGCATCTCATTATATTTCTGTCAACACTTCGTAATTATAAGTCTGCCAGTTAACATTGAGAAGTGAACAAGGTGATCCTTTAGCAACAAAAAAAAGGTATGGATTTGATTACATCTCATTTTGACCCGTTCAACAAAGAAAAGGCTCATAGAAAAAATACATTTGTTCGTTTAGATATTGATTGCTATGTTAATACTCTCACACCACGACAATTGGGCTTATCTTAGTGACAATTGGAGCATAGGTATCCTTTTGAATGAGAGTCACAAACATCTCCAAGACAGGAATTATAATCCTTAATTTGTACCACATATCATCTGTGCAATTCACAATGATTGCATAACCTACACTTTTTGTTAGAGTCATCAACACTAGTGCAGTTCTCACATGACCTCCAACTGCCCAACGTATATAAACATAGTGGCCATGGTTAGAAGGTTTTTTCACTGTATTGACTCTCACACCACTAATTAGAAACTGACTTGTGAACAATAGAAGTGTTCTTTTTACTTGTATCGAGAGAGAGAGAGAAAAAAAGAGAGAGAGAAGGAGGGAGAGGAGTAATCGATTGACTTAAAATCAATTACATCTGTTTGAACAGGAATTTTTAAGTTGTACGCTGTTCCTTACAAAAAATAGAGATTGAATAAATTAACATGGAAACATTAATTTTTTTAGGTAGTATTGAAAAGCAAATCCACGATATCTTTTAAATGATTTCAATAAGTAAATCAATAAATTGAGTAAATGTATTTGACCCACAACGTAAAACCTAATAAGACCATCCAAAGTTGGAAAATCGTTTTTCATGATAGCGTCAAGCATTGTTTCAGAAAATATTTTCTTTTGCACGGTTAACCTCTGTAATGGATCAGTTAGATTCAAAAAATTTCCAATATTAAAAGATCTCGCTTTATTTTTTGTTTCTCAGATCCATCTGTTTTGTTCTTGACACTTCCGCTGCCGATAATACACTAGACTAGCATAGTCGAGTTTCTGCTTTGTGCAAACTCTTAAAGCCAATTGGTTCCCTAGAGATAGAAAGAGGAGTAAACGATAAAGTAAAATATCTAACCAAAATAAAAATAATTGTAAAGCTCTTTATATCGCCAGAAATGTAATAATAGAATAATATACATTTTCACTCTTTTCTTACGAACTTAGTCAATCCATTGTCCTCAATTTGCTTTATGATTGCATTCAATCCATGCTGTTGTCTGCATTTATGCATTATGTTTACTTTTGCTGCGAGGCATAATATTTCTTCCAACTTAAGTTTACTTAATGATATAACATATCTACCAAACATCTCATCCCACTCAAATATCAGTTGACAATCTTTTCCAATTTCAACTGCTATATTTGGAACTCTTGTCTTCATAACATCACTGACAATTCCTTCAAGATGCAATAACGTAAAACCACCATTTTTAAAATATTAGAACGTTTTTCCAACTTGAAACAATGTAAACTAATCAAATGTCTTTGTGGAGCTGTGATACTAAGAAATTCAACATCATGCTTATATACTAATGATCACTTGATACTCCTCATATGGATACCGTGCGCCTGGCCACTTGAATCCAAAGGCCCTTTTCAACAAAAAATAACTGGTGGGAAGTGTTTTCTAGAATTATTCTTATCTCCGTAAGTTGCGATAACACCATGTTTGTCGTAAGAATGATGGGGTAGTGTGAGCTCGGAATGATTGGATGTGTGTGCATTCGGAATGAAGGGAGGCCGACGGTGTCGTCGGCCCTGTTGACCTTATACTACTCTTACACGTTCCTCAATAAAATAATTTACAGAAATAAATTTTAGGTAAATGGATACAGCTGAATCTCAGCTACAGAACGAAGTAAAATTTTCGTTCTATGTTGAAGCATTAAAATGTTGAAACAGCAGACAAATAATGTACAAAAAATTGTACAGAGAACACAAAGGCAGGTATGAAAAACTAGAAATACTTGAGTATATAATTTTCTTGTGTTTTTATTACATGAACTAAAATAGATGAATATGGGAGACTTGCTTTTTTCTGGAGATCCAGATAGATTCATTTGCCATGATGAAATTTGTTATTAGTAACAATTTGCACGGTTCCCTACTCGTTGAACCGTGTGGAACATTATTCATCATGTATTTCTGTAAATAAAATATCTTAAATCTTGAATCTAGTTCTTTGTGAAAGTTAGCATTTGAAGTATATTGCCATAAACAAAGTACACGTAATTAGAAAATCTGTTCTTTGTTCAAACCTGTTCACAACCTGTTTGATATTTTAGGTTTTGGTTCCACAGAATCGTCATCTATAGAAACTGCAACCGGAAATTTTCATTTTTTTTGGCCTTATATATATATATATATATATATATATATATATATATATATATATATATATATATATATATATATATATATATATATATATATATATATATATATATATATATATATATATATATACTAAGTAGATTAAAAAATTATTAGATAAAAAAATTAATAAGTAGATATGAATGCAGGAAAGTCCACTTAAGACGTGAGTCCAGACTTTGTTGGCATAAAGAAGCACTTGAGGGTTTATCTTATTTCTTGAATTTTCATTACGGTAGTTCATTATTTTACCTTTGCAATTAAGTCAAAAGCAATGAATTCTCAGACAAGTGAAAGGTTTATTATGTGTTAAGTTAAGCAAATTCCAAGGGGAAAATTGCAGACAATTCCATGTCTGGAAATGTTCACCATTAACTTGATAACTTAATGAGACGTGAATAAATCCTTGGGTTTTGCTTAGCTCTGAAATTGTTTTACCCCAAGCTGAACAGAGATTTCAGATTAATTAATTTCTATTGTTAGAGAAGTTAACGCTTGAAAATACATTTTTTTTCAAAAAATGATTTTTGTAATGCAAGAGAAAAAGAAAAAAATGCTCAGATTCTTTTGAAATCTTCAGATAGGCTAGAAAGAAAAGCGGACAGTTTAAGATTAGTTTGGAAAAAACTGTTTTGTCCCTTAGAGTGAATTAACGATTTGGACTTGGAAGCTGATATTTTAAGAATTATCCTGTGAAATAAACAATAATGGGTAGTATGAATTATATCAATTCAAAAATGGGTTACAAATTTCCCGTTGGAATAATAAGATTATAATTATTTATTTACTTATTTTTTCAATAAAAAACCCACCTCCTCTTCTGTCGATGGCTTACTGATATTTTTACTGAAACATTAGCTTTTACATTACATTAGCTTTAGTGTCACCTACACTAAATTCAAATTTGCGATGATTTCTTTAAATTTGGGTAGCTAAATATAATTGATTATAATTTGGTATTCCTGATACAAGATTCATGTTAGCTTCAGGCGCCATATAAAGTATACCTAACGTATTTGGAGCTTATTTTTTCAATTCTTTTTTTACCCACGTTTTTTAATCTTTCAGTGTATATTTGAGCACTTTTTAATCAAAATATTTGATGATCTTTAAATATACGGTTGCATTTATTTTCTTATTTTAGAAAAGAAGCACACGTATAGAAATCTCTTGTAGTTTTGGACCTTTTATACCATTTTTACCCAGCTAAATAAATATCGAGGCTCTGTTGTCTCTGGTTACCTGAAGAAATTAGTACATTTTATGCGCACTCAGGAAACTCTCTTGGAGTCAAGAGAAACGGAACGGTTTGTTTAATATATATTTCGTTCCAACGGCGTTCTTTCTTTTTTTCACGGAGTGATTAACTAAGCATAGTACGTTTCCAGCCTTAGGAAGTATTGTTTTACCTAATAAGATATAGAAACAATTGTTTTTTAGCTGAGATTGTTAATGCTTACAGGCTTTTTGGTTAAATAAGATAAAATGTTCTTTACTTAGGCCCTCTTAAGCCTTGTGACGCGTAAGGTAGCAACTGTTGAGCCCCATATTGTAGAGTCTTTTTATTCATTTATATTGGTACATGTATATTGGTTTGCTATGATTGTTTATTTAATTTCTGTTTGTTTTGGGTTTCATTTATTCTTTAATATTAAAATTTTTTATTTCGTTCTAAGCTTGATTTTCTTTGTCAATTTAAATTTTACTCGTTTTAAAATTTATTTATTCATCTATGTTAGTAGCAGTTCTATGTTTGTTTGCTATGATTATTTATATAATTTCCGTTCATTTTGGGTTTCAATTTTTCTTTAATAAGAATTTCTGGTCGTTTTGAGCTTAACTTATCATAAGTTTTAATTGTAAGATTATAACTGGTTTTTTTTTGTAAAAACTTCCTTTTCGAGAATTTTTTCTTTGATTAATTATTGTTTGTTTTTGTTGGGCAATGTCTCAAGTGTTTCAAAATTGCCTATTAATTTCTAATATTAATAATTGATATAAAATCAAATTTGTTAACATCAAAGTCCCATCTAAGTATCAAGACTTGGATCAAAGTAACAATGCCAAAGTAAAAAACATCAGAGGCAGCGCAATAGTGCTACCTAACTAAAGAGCGATGTTGGCACAATGTATTTTTTCGAATTCGTATTCGATTTTTTCGAGTCAAAGGAGATGTCGCAGAAACTTTGTAAAGGCCTCTTTCAATTGGGAATTGAAAGGTCTAATACCTATTTTAATGGTCGAAAGTGATCTGATTTGAAAGTGATCGGAACTGACCCCCCCCCCCTCAGACGCCCATCATTTCCCCAAACACATAATTGCATAGTCCTCATGCCAAGGGTTGTATGTTACACACTGGGGCATATCAGGTTTATATAGAAAGTGTGGTCGTATAAACTTCAGAGGGGGCTCGTTGGATTGGTTATCAGAAGTTTTCGTAACATTTTTAAGATTCCGAGTGATCAGAGGGTCGATACCCTTCCCCCACACCTCGTATTTTCCCCAAATGCATCTGATATAAATGTTGAGATAACCATTTGTTGTCGTAGAAACTTCGAAAAAACTAGTTCGATTGAAAATTGAAAGGGCTAATGTTCTTTTTTAGAGTAAAAAGTGATTGGAGGACAGCAAGCCCTCCAAACGTCCATCAACTCCCACAACACATCTAATCCAAATTTCGAGATAGTCATTTTGTTCAGCGTAGTTGAGAAGTCTGAAAATTACGCCTTTGAGGATGACAACCCCTCTCCTCCACAGTCCTGAGCCTAAGAGTTGTAAGTTATGCCCCGAGGGCATATAAGATTTGTATGGAAAGGGTGGTCGTATAAACTCAGGACTGAGCCCATAGGATTGTAAATCAGATGTTCTAATGCCCTTTATGAGTCAAAGTGATCAGGGACAGCCAACCCACACATCGTTTTTTCCACAAATGCATCCGGTAGAAATTTTGAGAAAGCCATTTGCTCAAAAATAGTCAAAAGATCATATAATAACGCCTTTGGGCTTGGCAGAATCCCCTAGAGTCTGGGGGTAAGGGTTGTAAGTTATTCCCAAGGGGGTTGCGTGAACTTTAGAAGAGAATCATTTGATTAAAGATGTATAATTCTAGTTTCCTTTTAAAAGTCAAAAATGACGGAAGCAGTTAGCCCCCCCCTCCCTGACGTCCTATTTTCCAGAAACTCATTCAATTGAAACTGTGAGATAGCCATTCTGTTACCTATAGTCCAAATATCATATAACAATGTTTTTAGGGTGGACACCATCCCCAAGAGCCCATGGGCAACGGCTGTAACTTATGGCCGGGACATAAAAGGCTTGTAAGGAACGGATAGCCGTTTAAGCTTCGGAATAGATGGGGCTCACTTAATGGAAGTCGGAAGTTCTAGTGTCTTTCTTAAGAGTGAAAAATGAATGGAGGGCAATCAATGCCCTCCAAGCCTATCGCTCCTCAAACATATCCGATCGAAATTTTAAGACTTCCCTTTTGTTCCGCCTTGTTCAAGGTCCTGTAATTATGTCTTTAGGGATGTCAACCTCTCTACAGTCCTCAGGAGAAGTGCTGTAAGTTAAGCAAGTTTTTCATTGTTTTCACATAGTATATGTTATTGAGAAAGGTATGCATGTTTGAACTTTACTTTCCAACAAGACGAAAGGTATTCAGGTCAGCCTTGCAGAGAATATTGAGGGGAATATTGAGCTAAATCAAAACAAGTTATGTGTATAAAGATTGTCAAAGGGTTGTAACACAGGAACAACTGAGTATATTAATTTAGAAAATTTGGGAAATGATAAGGGATATGATTCAAAAGCCAATTTGAGCATGCTACCAATACAACTGCAACTGCCACCACTACTGATACCAGACTTTTCCATTTACAGTACCGAAGGGAAATTTGAACCAAATCAAAAGACGCTTTGTGCATGTAAATTGTCATAATAGCGTATCTCAAGATTTAATTTGGGTATTAAGTTGGAAGTTTCGGAGACTTCATAAAGTGGAAGATCATCTCACCAAATAGCAATATGCGAACAATAGTGCTTATACTACTGTTACTGCTACATTATCGCTACTACTGCTACTACTACTACTACTTCATTTGCAACTTACTGCAAGGCTAAGAGCATTGAGATGAAAATTTCAAGAAGTGCAAGAACATAAGGGTTATCAAAAACAAATACCAGCAATGTCATAGCAACAGCAAATTGTATTAAGTTTAAACTTCTAGCACTTGATGAGAGGGATGTTCTACTGACCAAAAGGCAATATGTTAGTGCTACTGCTGCTAGTAGTGATACCCATATGCAATCCTATTACTAGTAATATCAACACTACTACTGTGGTTACTATTACAACTATGCCTTAGGGTATAAAGGTGAAATTTTTAGGGAATTTCGAGCAGAAAGGGTGAACTGAATTACGACACGCCGTCTGTGTGCAGGTTGTTAAAAGGATCCACCAAAATATCATGGGAACAGTTTGGTTTGTGAAGTTGAAACTAAAAGGGGTTCATTATAAGAATGTTGAACTAACCTAAAGAAAATATTTGCATTGTAATGCTACTGCTTCTACTCATACTACTACTACTGTTACTATTTTTACTACTTCTATTACTACTACTGCCACAAAACCTTAGACTACTACAATTAACTTTAATGCTACTGCTACTACTGCTATTAAGACTAATGATATTAAGGTGAAATATCTGTGATATATAGAAACTGCATGGAACTAATTTAAAACACACTATGCTCACGCAGGTTGTCAAATTGTAATCAGCTGAAATTTTTAGCGTGTGTTGAAGGGGATGTTGAAGAAACTAAAGGTGCTTTGTGCATACTGCTACTAATGATGCTACAACTATTGCTACAGTGAAAATTAAGGGTATCAAGGTGAAGCTTTTAAGGAATGTTTAGGTGGGTGTTGAACTAAACCAAAACAAACTATGAGCATGTGAACTTTCAAAAAGGTGAAAAAGTAATATCTGAATAACAACTTTTATTATTAAGTTACACCTCTAAGGGTTAGCTAAGGGGATTTGAACTACCCAGAAGGCAGTATGAGAATACTACCACTACAGTTGCTGTAACTAACGACGCTAAGGGTATTAATGTGAATGTTTTAGGAAAAGCTTAGGAGGCGTTGCAACTAAATGAAAAACTGCATGCATACAGGTCTACGATAGGTCATATAAGCAATACGATAGGTAGCACCACTCTATAGTAGCTAGAAATATCATTGAAGATTTTAAAAGAGCTAATTCAATTAAAATTAAAAGTTTTGGTACCCTTTTTAAGAGTAATAAAGGGATTGGAGGGCAAGCAGCCCTTCTCTCAAGCCCATTCATTTTCTTAACATATCCAGTCAAATTTTTGAGACAACCATTTTGTTCAGAATAGTAGAATGGCCCGGCAACTATGTCTTTAGGGGATATTGGGCATGTCCACCCCCAACAGTTGTAAAATTGGCCTATTGTGCTTTAAAACTATATGTTGCTTTAAACTAGATCAAAATGCATTGTGTTTATGGTTGCCATTAAAACACCTCAGCAATATAACAAGGTTGACTGGGAGGTATTACGTTGAAATTTTGGGGCTACTACTGTTACTGCTTCTGTTCTTGCAATTTCAATAAATAAAAAGAGTGTAAGCGTCAAAGAGCATAGATAGAATCTTTTGGGAATTAAATTAAGTTTTATTTTTCAGGTCAACTTCACGAGTTATAGAATTAAATTGAAAAAATATTGTTTGTTTTAGGATTAAAAAGGTAGGATTAAAAAGGGTTTGCCCTTTTGTTACTTTTGGCTCCTAAAGAGAGAGCTAAAAGTTTCAATTTTCAGTCAAATGAGCCCCCTCCAAAGTTGATACGACCTGCCACTCCACGAAAACCTTACGCATTAACAATGGTCAGCTTGCATAAGTTACAGCCCTTGCCCCAGGGGCTATGGGGGTTTTTTCAACTCCTAAGTTTTATTTATTTCAATTTTGGACTATTCTGAAAAAAATAGCTGTTTCAAAATTTTGGTCGAAAGTATTTGGGAAAAAGGGTGCGATGGCAATTGGTGGCTATTCTCCGATCACTTTCGATTCTGAAAAAATTACACAAGAAATTTCGATTTCTAATCAAATAAGCCTCCTTCA
This sequence comes from Artemia franciscana, assembly GCF_032884065.1. Taxonomy (NCBI): domain Eukaryota; kingdom Metazoa; phylum Arthropoda; class Branchiopoda; order Anostraca; family Artemiidae; genus Artemia; species Artemia franciscana. The sequence goes on along the minus strand of NC_088866.1, from coordinate 37,288,058 downwards.
AAGTTTATACAACAACCCCTTTCATAAGAAGTTTATATTCCCCTGGGGTATTACTTACACCACTTGCCCATAGGCTCTGTGTCCCCTAGGCTCTGTCTGCCCCTAGGCTCTGTGTCAACTCTAAAGTAGTATTTGTATGATTTTTGGACTACTTTGGACAAAATGCCTATCTCAGAAATTTGGTCACGAGAAGGCATTTAAGAATATATGCCTTACGTCTTCTCCTCTAGAAGAATAATTTCTCAAGAACTTAGAAAACTGCTGTTCTACACGAAGCAAACTTTCATGAACAAAATCGCAGATACTCCATTTTTAAGGCTGGTAAGTTTCTAATGTGATCTATAAGCTACAGTTTTTAAAGAGACAAAAAACAAACTAAAAAAAATTGACATTTATGGAGTAGCTAATCTTAAATGAAATCTTTCCATTGTCTAGCAGCTCTGGTGTCCTTTATTTGAAAAAAAAAAAATATTTACTGTATCTACTGGATAGCTTTGTCGAAATAATAGATTTAAAAAAAGGAGAGCTTACTTTAAATAAGCAGAGAATTATTATAAAAAAAGTAGTTTGGTATTTACACTTAAATAAAAAAATACTAATTTTTATCATTTTATTTCATCAAGTTTGATGATTAGTAGCGCTTTTTTTTCGGTTCCATTTCTTAGACAGTCTCATTAGAAGATCTTTACTACAGCTCTTTTGTGACTGGTCCTTCTTGCTCTTCCATATCTATGGTACTGTGGATCTGTGTGCTGAATGCGTTACACTTCTTTATTCAATGTGGTTTCAATTATTAAGTTGTTATTCCTCAATTCATGATAGATTCTATCCATTTAATTTTTTGCTTGACACTTTACTTTTTACCGGAGAGTTTCTTCCAGTCAGTTTCAACGAATTGACTCTGGATTATAGTCAGAAATAGCTATTACATTTCCAATATCTATGTAGTTTCTCTTAAATTTGGTTTTTCTGACAATGCAAAAAAAATGCATCAATCTTCTCCTTTTCTTATTCTTTGTCTTAGGTATAATCGGTTTAGATGGAGGAAGTCCCCTAGAGCTAATAGGTTTTCTGTTTGTCTTGCTAGAAGTGCTTGCCACTAAATTTAAATTGCTTTTAACCTTTAGTCCTAATCTCTGTTAGAACAGATTAAATGTTTCAATAGATAAATCCCTGAAAAGTGATAACAAAAATTTTAAAGACAATTTTGATTCTGCATTGGACCTCCACATTTTTTAATATTCAGCTGTTTTTGATGAGGCAATTTCATAATCCAATGCAAGTTGCTCGTCACAATCTTTTGGAGAGGCAATTGAGATTTAAAAATATATATTAATAGAGACCTTGTTATAAATAGATATATTGGAGATATTTCCATAAGCCCAAATTATAATAACTTGTTGTTAGAAGATTCAAATAAAATGTCTTCTCAGTTTAAAGTGTAACCACAGTTACACTTCTGAACAAACGTTCAGAATTACAGTTTAAAGTGTATTCTACGGCCTTTGTGATTCAGTGGTCATTCTTAAAGAATTTGGAAAAAATTTAAGCTTTAGTATA